>NC_050605.1:3112500-3255000 GCF_013368585.1 Megalops cyprinoides
GAAACGTTGTCCTGCTCATAAAGAGCGTTTTAGATTATATAATATAGGCTGAGACTGTGGTATTTTGAAACAAAAGGCCGATAAAACCCACGAGAGAGAATGATGGCGAAATTCCAGTACAGCTTTTTAAAGGTCGAACTTTGGATTAACTACTATGTCTTTGATTTCAAAAATGCGTTTGGCCGACTGCATGCGGCCATTTCAAAGTGCCCTCAGTGAGTACAGTTTGCAACAAATAAAAAGGTTCCATTTCGGCCAGAGAAACAAAGATGGGAAGCGGTTTTATTACAAGCGGCAATGTATTTAAATGTGGGGGAACGGGCTGGCTGAAGTGGTGGTGCTTTGACACAGATTTGACATCCCAAAGAATAGTACAATCTTCCTCTGGCTCACATATCAAGACCTGTACAATGTCATTGTCAAAGGTCTCTTTTATGAAAACACAGTATGTACAATTTATACACATCTCTCACAAAATACACAATTCATTCAATTCAGAAAAAAATCATTTCAGAACAGCTAAGAGAGCTGCAGTGAAAAAAATTCAAATAGACAAATAATCAATGTCTAAGAAACACACCTAATTATGAGTGAGAAATTAATGATAAAGCCATGGACTCCTGGGTCCAGTTGCACTGACAGTTCGTTTAATCCGGCAGCCCTGTTATAATTCAAAGCCCAGTGCATGCTGCACAGATTTCACAGTAACCAGGCTACGAGGAACCTAAGCATACCTAGCAGACTTCTATCTTTACAGATACCATCACAGAGCAGACGAAGTTTGGAGGGAGGAGTGGGGAGGGGAGGCGAGCATTGGAACAGTGTCTCGGTCTGGACTGTAAATAACAGGCAGAATGCGTCTCCCTCTCTGTGTCTGCAGGCTTCTGTGACAGACATTGAGCTTCAAGCACTTGACTTCACCCTCCTGCCATTAGGGGGAGCTTCATCAGAACCGTTTCCTGAATGATTTCAAATCAGCCCTTTTCGTACAGCATTAGCAATACCAGGATCTCACATGAGGAGGCCTTGCCTACGGTGAGCGACAAGCCAATAGGCACAAACACTTCCAGAATGTTCTTCCTTCTACGTGTCTTTGGTTTCCAGTTACAGCCCAAATCAGTGATTTTACTGGACTTACAACAATGAAAACAACTTGAAGACTTTTCAAAATACACTAATCTAAACTAGACTCCACAAAGTAACACAGCATGCAATGTAAAAGGGTTGGTACTTTGTCAGACATGGCTTGAGGGAGGCCTTTAAAAAAACAGTTCTAGACCACAGGACTCTGCTTCAAAGGTCAGCTGGATACTAGCTACACCAGTTGAATGGCAAGCGCTGTTATCCATTTCTGCTCTGAGATACCTGGCGAGCTGCCAACCTCTGCTCTGTCTGCATGCCTACGGCCTCTCCTTGATTGGTGACAACATACAAGAAGCAGGTGAGGAACTGCAGGTGAACAGACCTGACAATACATAACAAGTGAACAGTGGCAGGTGAGTACTGGAGGGCACACCTGTGCTGACAGCTGGTGGGTATGTGTGTTTTGGGGGAGGGGGAAAAGACATTTCAAATTTAAACTAATGTAAAAGATTTTTCATGTCATTTGATTGTTACAGCCTGTGCATTGATTGCAGTGCAAAAGTAGGAGCCCCTTTGTGGGAGCACTGTCGAGGGCAGGAGAGAATAGACAAAACCCACATGTGGGGTAGCTAAATAAAGACCTATGAAGGGGTGAGGGACACACAAATATGAGGATATCTGAACAGACCGTTTGCTCTGTACAATGTACCTCGCTGAGCAGTCTGTTGGTAGATTTTATGTTGCATAAACGTATCCGTTACGTCCCAACACGTTACCGGTTCACAAGTTGGCGCAGCGACCTATTCCTGCATGTATAGGCCTATCTATCTAAAACACTTTCGAGAAATGCGAAAAGACCTGAAGATACCTGAAGTAAATACCGCTCCGACATCCAGACTTGCATGCCGGCACTATCTAGCCCAATAGACACCTTTTCAGAGAACATTCGCATAACAGCCAGAGTCTTTCGCCTGTCTGGGACTCCCATTAACATTGATATCACAGCAAAGGATTCACACCTGTTCGGGATAAGGTTTGCATCTCCATGGCAACCGATGTGTCATCTTAAATCTCGCTGCATTCCTCTGAGGAAACTCAACAGCTCCTAGATTCCAAAACCGTAAATTCGGGGGTAAAATTAATCTAATAATCATAATCATACTGACGCATTTCGCCACGTCGTTTGAATCCATAATGCGCGAATAAATCAATAAATAAACAACAACAATAAAAAGAAATTAACACATGATGAATGTCAAGCAACCCTCCTGATCGTATTCAATGTAATCTTTTCGAATGTTAAATGACTTTCAGGTAAAGGGTTTGGTAGCCACGGAGGGGTTTCTGCCAAATTAAATCCAGAGTGGAACAGAGACTGAATAATCGGTTTAATATCAGCGTGAGGCACAACTTCATTAAAACTGATGAACTGCATTTCATCTTCGCGTTCTCCATGAAAAATGCATTATTACCGAATGATACACGGAACACATATTAAAAACAGATTTCCGAAAAAAGTTCACGGTAATAATTGCGCGTTAATACAATCTATTTATATTACTTTCATTCATTTTTCAGCAGTTAAATTTTGGAAATATACAAACAATACAATAGTTTACAGTAAATTGATGAATATGTTCATTGTTTTGACCAGCACAAATTACAGTGAAGAACTTTTTTGTTTGAGGCAGTTTACAGCTTTAGCAAAATTGACAATTAAATTACAGCCATTATTAGAACGTTTGAAGTACTGACACATTCTATTCAGTTTACATACTATAGATGTCTTTCATTATTTGCATAAATGTAATAAAATGACACCAATTCCCCCATTTCCACCTCCATAAAAACCCGTTTGCATATTTCCATCTTGAACATTTCCACAAAATTAAGAAATTAATCAGCATTTTGAAGTTGGCGCGTTTTGGCCCTGCAATCAACAGAAATCACTCATCTATTGAGACTGATGTGATGAAAAAGAAACTGAATTTGATAAGATTAAAAACGAAGAGGGGAGGTGGACTTCGGCCGGTAAATAGTCGGTATATATTCAGATATGAAACGGGTACAATGAATAGAAAGCCAAACTCTTCCAGTTACTGCTCTCCCAAATATGATTAACAAGAACATGCTGAGAGAGCATCTCGCCTGAGAAGGGAACCCACTGTTGATCACGATTAATTTGGAGGCAGGCGGTCATGTCTACCAGTTTTCCCCCTAACCTTACATAGATTTGATTTGATTTGAGAAGGAGGGAGCCACTAGAAGAAATAAACAAGGAAACACTCTACACGCGCAGTACCAAGTTACCTAGACTCTGGGAAAAAAAATCCCAGACTTATAAATCCGATCAATAAAGAGACTCATCAGATCGCAAACACTTGACCAGGAGTTAAAGATCTGTGCAGGTGAGGTTTAGCATTATGTCCATTTCAGTTATGGAAGTCCCTGAGAACTCATAAACTGGACGCAGACCAATGATATTTCACACACTAAGCACATGACAGTTAGGGGGGCGAGGCTAACGGCTCCACCATCTGAGATTCCACACGAATGTCATTTTACCGTAAAGATTATGCTCGTTGCAATGCAATGGATCCATTGACTTTTAACAGTTGCTCCTACGTATCACTCTTCTGTTCAAAACTTAAAAATTGTGGTGCAGTTTGTATATACTGTAAATGTGTCGCATATAGAATGATTTTTACAAAAGTCTTATAAAGTAAGAAAATAACGAAACATATTAAATGTTTCCATTAACAAATAAATTGTACAATGCTATGACCCCATTGTGGGATTTTAAAACAGTTTACAATCTATACCGCCTGTCAGATAAATAGAACTGAATGAACAGTTTTGCTTGTAGTTGTGCAGAAAATACAAGTCATATCTGAGAATTTGTCTAAAGCTACTGTACAACAGATCAAGCAATGACTGTTAGATACACCCCTCAACGGTAATTTGGTAGGCTACTCGTATAGCATGTATCGTGGATTGACTGCGGGGACGTCAAAGTCTCTGCTGAAAACACAACGCAGGAAATTAAATGGCTGGTTATCCAGATATACCTTTCAGAGCAGGAGCAACCGGAGAAAAAGGAAAATAAAGAAGCAGAAACGCAAAAAAGGATAAACCACAGATACACACAGTAGCTAGATCGGTAAAAAGTCCTGTTCGGTTTGCGTAAAAACGATCCCCTTTTTCGCGCGTCCTTTCCCGTCCAGACACTGTATACATTAGACCTCGGCTCTCCGGTGACAGCGCGTGAGGGGGGCGTGGCTGGAATCAGAGATCCGTGCAGATGCGGTGCGCTGGAGAAGCCATGCGGAGGCTCCTCTCCGCGTTGGAGGAGACGGTAGAAAATATGGCGGTTTAAAAAGTCCTCTGCTCATCCAGTCCTCCCAGGTGTGTCGGAGGGGCAGGGCGGGGGACGGGCTGGGGGGGCTCTCGGGGGTTGGTGTGGTCGCGGTGGCGGAGTGTGGAAGAGGGGGGGTGGGACCCGGCGGGGTCACCCTCTCGTCACAGCGCCGTGGCCTCCCAGCTCGTTCCCCGCGGGACCTGGCGTCACTTGGTCCCTGTGTGCACTGTGGTGACAGTGGAGGGGCGTGGCCGGTGCTGCTCCGCCCCCACGGGGGGGAGGACCGCCCCCACGGATGACAGTGCCCCTGCGGGCGAGGCAGCTGCCGACGCCAGGCTACAGGGGGTAGAGGGGGCAGGCGTACCTGAACAGAGATAACACCTGCTTTAAACAGAGCTCCGCAGGGACAACACAGTTGCGACCTAGAGCATGCACTTGCAGACAGAGGATGGCAGGGTAGAAACAGGGTCCACGTGCAACGACCACAATGCAGCACCAACAGCACTAACACAACCACGTCCCTCGAATTCACACTTCCACAACAATAACAGAGAACACAGCTCTGCAGTGACAGGCAAGGCAGTTCAGTACTTACCATAGACAATACTGCTCTGACATCACTGACACAGCAGAGACCAGACCAAAGATTATAGAAAGAGTGCATTTACCACAAGACCACACATAAATGCAGTAATTTAACCACAAACACTAACTGAGGACTTAATTACGTTTTTTTGTCACAACCTGGGAAATCAAGGTGGGCAGCCATTGCAAAGGATTGGTTAGCCCAATCGAATGTAGGTAGGGTTACTTGGTGGGCAAGCTGGGAATTTTACCAGGGCACTGGGTTTGACATACTTTTATTCTTTCCGTAAGTGCCATGAGTTCCTTTAGTAATGGTCTCAGTGAGTCAGAACCTCACTGTGTAACATCCCTCAACTTAATTCATCCTCACTGCACCATGGAATTGAATTGGCTCAGATAAAGCAATTCCCCTACTGGCCACTTATAATGTTTCCAGCAGCAACATGGTTCCACAGGAGATCTCTCATCCAGGGGTTCAACCAGGTGCATTTCCCCTAAGCTCCAGCTGTTTGGCTTGAACAGGCTCTAGAGTGAAATGTGACCAATGAGAGCAGTAGGGAATGTCACTTTGGGTTACCTGGGTCTTGAGGTAAAGGGCCTCTCCTCTCTCATACAACAACAGCAAGAACATTCCCACACACACAGAACTTGAGCAGTCCAGTCAATTGATTTGTCAAGACAAATCAATCATAAACCGATTCAAGACATCCACAGAGAGGTCTGAGGAGAGACAGGGTACAGGTATGCTGTAAATGGTGGAACTCCAAGAGGTGTCCTTGTGCTTGATCTCTATGCATCATCAGGGTCAGTCTGCTTCTGGATCTTAACAGACTTCAGGCCTAGCAGAGAGGACTGAGCCACTTACAGAAGGACACTGTTCCGTGGCACCAGCTGGGGCAGGCAACAGAGCCATGAGCCCTGGAATTTTCCATGGGATAATGTGTTTACTCCAGAGGTGCTCAAATGTAAGCCTGAGGGAGGCTGTGCATTACAGTATTAGATCAGCCCTGTTCAGTACTGGCTGTGCTGTGCTTTGCTTGACAGACATGGACAGATCCTCTTACAGGTACAGTGTCTGTCTCTGGGGCTTTTATTGGGTGGGGCGGGGGTGTATGCCTGCAGGTTTATGACCGGCATTGCATTTTGAGGTTGCAGGATCAAGGTTGCACCCGAGACCAGCGCTGGCTGATTTGCTGGAGAGGAATTTGGCCAGATCGGTCCCAATGCGTCCCCAGAGCGCAGCCGCAGAAGAGAGCATTTCAGAAGGGGGCCGCTGTAACGACACTCTTTTTCACATATATGCACACAAAGCACAGGAGGACATGCACAGCTACACACATGCAGAATGAAAGATAACACCCAGGGAAGTACCTGCCCTTGTCAGGGAGATGTTGCGAGTTGTCAGGGTGATTGTATGAGTTTGTAGGGAGGATATTGTGAATCTTTTGTGTTGTCAGGGGGAACTTTTAGCAAACTTGTATGATATAGCTGTAGGTGTTAGACAAACCCAAACATCCAAGAGGGACGGGGGTGGTGTTAAGAATGTGGGCTGCTTCTCTAAGCTGGTTTGAGCTGGAGTGAAGCACACATTTGGGCAGGTTTAGCCTTCTGGGGGTGGAGGTGAAGGGAGGGCCTGGCGTGTGCCGGTTCGGCCCGGTTTTGCGTGGGCGCGAGGGGCGTCACGGCCCGTGGTCGGGCGAAAGGCAGGTGCCCAGGCAGCACTTACAGTCCTTGCGGGGTGGGTTGGCGGAGTCCGCGGACGGGCTCTTGATGTGCGCAGCGTTCTGGTTCTGGTTGCGGTTCTGGCCGTGGCCCGGGTGCTGCGAGCTGTCTATGCTGCTGCTCAGCTGCAGCCGCCTCATGTGGCGAACCACCGCCGTGGCATTGAAGGCTTGCTGGAGCGCGGCGAGTGAGAACGAGAGAGAGAGAATGAGAGAAACAGACAGAGAAAAAGATAGATGGAAGTTATGTCAGTATCACCAGCGTGGCCTCCTGGTTAGCGTCTGCCCTGCGTCTTGTCAGCCTCCCTCCAGGGCGTACTACAGCCTCAGTGATTGGGACTCAGCAATTACAGAGATGCAGAGTGGGTAAACACTCTGTCCCAGACTGGTGTCCTGTCCTGGGGGTGCAGTTGACAGTGAGCCACACAAGTCAGTATACGATCTGACCGTATGAGGCACCCATACTTTGACACTTTCTGACATAGTGATAGACAAAACACCACCGGTAGTACTGAATTAACATTAAATATCATTATGTATGTATTATAATAACATAATAACATGTGAGCAGTGTGCAGATGTGTGCAATTATGACAGGATGTATGAACAATATGAACTTCCTGCCATGACAGTCGGTACACAATCTCACTGTATAACCTATCACAATGGGATCCTGTTCGCTTTCTCACACAGCGATAGACAAAATACCACTTGTGTGGTACAAACAGACTGGGCCTGTCCAATGGTCACCAGACTTCAGTTTAGACTTCACAGTAACAAAAGGGAGCATTTGTCACACACTGATATTACTAATGTATGGAACAGCTTATCAGGACATGTACTGCAAGCAGACACCATTAAAGTGTTCAAGACACATAAGATGATGTTAAAGGTACAGGCAAAAAGTTTCAGTGGATGTCTTTTGGTCTTATGTTGATGCTGATAAGCAAGTTCATACTTATGTTTGAGGCACTTCACCAGAATCACACATAGGAATGACATTTAGAGGTCGAAAAACAGAATTAGTTGCATGTGTGATCTAGCCAAGACTAGTACCTAGTAGGCTAGTACCTACCCTCCATTTGCTTTTTGCAAAGTTTTTCCGGATCTGTCGGCTGACAGACTCGTGGATGTTCTTGCAGAGGGCAGTGTCCCCAGCGATCCTAAACCACACATCAGAGCACATCACAGCGGTTATGAAACACACACAGTCAAAAAAACTCACAATCCCATAATGCAGAATATTGATGACCCTGGTGCAGGGCTCCTGAGCAGTTCAGAAATGACAGAGAGATGCGCCAATCCTCTGTTAGGGCTTTTGCTCTCCTGGTGCATTGTGGGATTTGTAGTGTGAAAAACTGCCGCTGCTGGTGTGTGTATGTATCAGAGAAAACGGAACAAAATGGTTGTGGCTGGTGTGCAAAGAACGTTGCTATGAGACAATTATATAAGAGATAAGAGGTAAGCACAGAAACAAAACATATGAAACAAATAGAGTTTGAACAGTGTAAAGTGGCAGCCATATGACAGGATATTTCAAAGATCTAACCAAAATGTACTGTTGTGCCACTGAAAATCCTAACAATACAGTAGTATGTTAACCCTCTACCATTAGAAATGTAATTTGCAACTGAATACTGGTTTAAAGTGCTGGTGCTACACATAATTACATATGCTTGAATGATGGAGTGTTTTGAAATTGGCTGCAAATGGCATAGATATGTTCTGCAAAGGGACATCAAAAAGAGAGAGTGAGAGGGGTATCAGCCCTCCCCCACACAGCGTCTCAGGGTTTGTAGGTTTTTTTCTTGGAAGGCAAGTGGGTGTTATCAAATTTACTGTCAGAGGTGACTAACCCCCCCCCCCCCCCCCCACCCAGTACTGTGCTACCGGCAGACCCTCCCAGCCTTCACCATCTCAGGCCAATGCTCCCCTTTGGAAACGGAGGCGGTACTGATGAAAACTGCTGGCTTAGAATGTTGCCCAATTTTCAGCTCTAAACCCTTGGACAAAGGCCCAAGGATTGGACTGTGTGAGGCTGGGCGTCCTGTGGGTTTGAGATAAATAGCTGGATTGCATCAACTTAATAGCTGTTACTAGGCAAAAAAATCCAAACCCACGACAAAAAGCTGGTAAAACTGTTGAGCCCCCCCCATTCCCTCAAGGAGTGCTGTAGAAGAACTACGAATAATACAGAGCTTCTCAGAGGTTTCAGTTCAGGAAAAATCCAGGTTCTCACACTGCAACCTGAAAGGCACTGAAGTGACAAGGAAGTGACTGTCCCACTCTTTGTTCTGATTCACTGGCTGGTACTTTCACATTTTTAAGCACATACCTTTTCTTAAGGCTTAAGGTTACACCCGCCTTCTCACTCACTGTCTAATGCTATGAGGTTAGACTCACTCTAATGCTATAAGGTAAGACTCACCCTCTCATTCATTTTCTAATGCTATGAGGTAAGACTCAACCTCTCACTCACTTAAACAAGCTTACTGGTGAGGAAACAGAAGGATCTGTCCTAATGCTGTTTTTTACCAATACTTGTTTCATCCCTGCTTCCACTGACTGTGTTTTAAACCATGCAATATCTCTTATTCGGTCCTGAGCACTCCACGTTGGCACGGACACCCACTGGGACAGTATTCATTTCCTAGGCAACACACCGATCCGATGGCACCACTCCTCTCTCTGAGAATGCGTCCGCGCCCATGCATGTCTAACTCATTAGCTTTGTCACGACGCTCCTTCTGCAGAGTACCGTAATGGGCGATTAGCACACCCGAATTCTTGATGTGCCGTTAAGCGTGTTAGCGGCTAATTGGGAGATATTGGTTTGGGCTGATTCTGGCGAGGGCGGCAGGCTGGCCCCCGCCGCTGCCACTAACTGGGAGAATGTATTCACGGCGCTCGCGCGCCACAGTGACGACACAGGCAGGACATGTTTGCCACGCACGCTCAGTGAGTCCGTAACAGCATGGAAAGCAGCTGGTTTACGGACAGATTCAGAGTGTACTCACTTCAGGTTTTGCTCTAGACACTGCGAAGAGAATTTGTTGTGTTTTTACAACGTGTAACATGGAGTGGGATGTAAAATGCAGGGTTACATCACATGCCAGTCTTGACTGCAGTGTTATGGGGTAGAAAAAACGTTTTCACAACATTTTGTCTGCATAACTGTACCGTGGGATGGGGCAGTGCAGGACTGGGTCATGGCCCAGTCAGGTGTGAGGTGTAACTGGGTCGGAAAATGTTTCCACAACATTTTGTCTGAGTAGGTGCACCATGGAGAGGGACAGGGGCTCACCAGGGGTGACGGAGAGCCTGGTCACAGGTGTACCTTTTGGCAGGATCCTTCTCCATGAGGCTGCTGATGAAGTCTTTCGCTGTCAAAAACAGACACACATCTCTGTTGCAGCCACATCCTCTGCTGCATCTTCTAATTTCTATATGTTATACCTGCATCCTAATCACATAATACTGTCATATACAGTATATAGTCATATACAGTCATAGGTTTGGACACACCTGATTAAGATAATGAAAAATGCATTCAATCTAAAGACTTATGCTTAAATGCTTGACATTTTTGATTAGACAAATATAAATAGTGAAGTTGATGCCTATGTATGAGTTTCTTTCCAATTTTTTTGCCTACTTTGAAGAATCTAAAACATAAGATAGTTTTGATTTGTTTAACACTTTTTTGGTCACTGCACAATTCCATTTGTGTTATTTCATACTTTTGATGTCTTTACTATTATTCTAAAATGTGGAAAATGGTAAAAATAAAGGGACCTGCCTCTCACCTCTATGAGTACGTTTGTCCAAACTTTTGACTGGTACTGTATCTGACCTCCATCAACTACCCTCACACCAACAAGCACACAGGTACAATTGCATGCGCACACACACACACACACACACACACACACAAGCACATCCTCACAGCACGTTTGCCCAGTGAGTTTCAGACGAATATCAATCCTCCAGCCAGTCAGCGAGCCATTCCCACAATCCTTTGCTTGTTTACTGAATGCACGGCTGATGCGTCACCTCCCTTTCCTGTAAACCGAGAGGCTCTTATTCATGGTTTACTGGCAGCCAGCAGGAGTAAGGTAAAGTGCCTGCTCCTGGAGCAGGATCAGACTCACAGGCCTCTGGCGCCGACCCAGGGTACGAGTTCAGCACGGTCTCCCCAGAGACCCCCCCCCCTCCCACCCCCTACATTCCAGGGATGTGACCTCAGAGAGGAGCGGGGATGGTGGAATGGGGACTGCATGGACCAGAGAAGGGATGCTGACCCGACGGAAGACTGCAATGGCCGAGAATGAGTTCAAAATGCCCCAACGTACATCCAATGGGTTTATGAGAGCCTGATCCACTCAGTTCATGCCTGTGAGGATGCATGTTATAAACGTATGCCATTACTGGCAATAATAACTCCACCAGAACTTTGCGCACAACCCTCTGACCAGGCGAACAGTTCGGTCCTGAGTTGGTTAACGGAAGAAGCACTCCAACGATCAGAACAACAGCAGCAATGAGCCAACTTTGCAAATTAGCTTCCCATCAGTGTGTGTGCTCTATTTCACAAACACAAACTTTATTTAATTCAGGGGTATGTGAAATAGCAGACACCTGTATTGTCCAACTGTGGCAGAGAATGAATTGTTCTGCCTGAACAACAAAAATGGTAACAAATATCCCACCACTAACACCAAAGTGATTTGTATCATCCCATCCTTGGTGACAAACAGATACTATTGAAACAGCAAGGTATACTCTTTATGCTCAACTATGCTTACCTACAATTTTGTTCTTTGCTTGATATTTTTCTGCTATCATTTACTGCAAGTAATACATGAATAATAACTGGCTGACTGAAAAAGACAAAGAGAATAATGTGTGTCTCTCACACGCACATACATACTTGCCACATTCAGCACACTTGCAAAGCTCACCTGAATCTGATATGTCATCCCAGTACGGGGCATCGAACTCGTAGTCCGCCTTCAGGATCTGCTCGAAGAGCTTGGAGTCGTTCTCGTCATAAAATGGCGGGTAGCCACACAGCCTAGTGAGTAGGAAATGAGATCACAAAAAGAAGACAAATGGAAAACAAGGGTTAAAGTGTTGAAGGCCAATGTGGCACAGCCAGATAGCTTGCGTCCAAGTGCATCTTTTGACATCAGCTTCCAGTAGCGGCCAGGGCACATTGAGGGTGGTATCATTGTTTAAAACCAGCTCAATTCAGTCCAGTTCCTGCTGTCAGCAGCCTACTAATGCCACCTATTTGACAATGTGCGCTTCCTCTACAGTATTAAACTGGATCTGGACTGGTTCCAACCAGTCCAATGACTCCACCCTCAATGTGCCCTAACCACTGACAGAAGTCACAAAGAAGATGGTTACAACTGACAATGGATTCGTTTGTGAAGTACTGCCCAAAAAAATCTGAGAAATTAGCTTTACAACACATTAATGATCATGTGCAAAGATTATTTGGACAGCAGGCAATGGTGTGTTGTATTAGAGAAAGTGCATTTGCAATAAAAGGACATAACACGAGTGCAATTTACTGTGCATGTAGTGTTATTGTTACATTTTGCTTTTTAATCTAAGTGGACATTTAAACCCCTTCCAGCTCATTACCGGCAGAATTGGACTGAATATGCAGCAGAGATTTGGTTAAATGCAAAAGCCTTTAAAATTCCTTTCTCCTTGAATACACACACAAAAACAGAGAGAATCTCACTGCTCCTAATTTTCCGCTTCATTTGGGCAATGTCGGGCTTGTGTTTTTGTGTGCTCTCGCGTTTTGAGATTCCAACCCTGCTTCCTTGTAAGGGAATTAGCGATTCTCTCGCCTGATTACCAAAGCAATCTTCACACCTGAAATGTGGCTAACAAGGCGTGTGGCGATGAGCTGGCGGAGGCCGCGGTGTCCGCTAATCGCCGGGCATCTCCGCACGGAAAACTCAGCACGACACTCAAGGAACCCAGGAGCTGTAACTTGCTCAAGAGTCGCAAGCCTACGAGAACCCTACCGGGGAATCAAAGCTACTCAAACTTAACCCTCTGACTCATGCATAGCTCTGACTGGCGTTCCGTACGGCTGACCAGACCGCAGATTCTTTCATGGATAACCGAAGATCGTGGATGGCAATGACACAGACCTACCAAGAGATTAATGCACGTGTGCAACAAAAACAGACCCTCACATGGCTAATTCTTTTCACTAGTTCTAATGTGAGCAGTGGTAATGAGAGGCAATTAATCAATTACCAATGGTCTGTTTATAAAGAAAACACTAACCAAGAGAATAAATGCACGAATGTTTTGAGACATGAGGCATGGGGGTACTGTTTAAATATCCTATCTAAAAATCTCAGTACAGTGAAAGCAATCTTCTTCAGACAAAGCCCAGATGATTTGAAGATTTGAAGACCTAAATAAGCATCGCAGGCATATCGGCAGCAGTAGCAGCCTGGGAGGGAGAATGTTTGAAAGCCCTTCAGTATACTTGCAGTGTGCTCTGCCACTTGTGCATTTCTAGTTCTAGTTGTGCACTTCTTTCAGTGTCTAAAACACTGACCCAAGGCCTGTGTTTGCTTTGTTTCCGGGATATTTATGAGGGAAACCTTTTTGGTACAGAGTCCTCCAAACAGACGAGTTCTCTCAGCCAGAGCAGACCTCTTGAACAGAAGCCCTGGCATTTCTCATGTAGAAGAAGATGTGTTTTGAGTGCACAGCTGCTTCCAGCATAGTAACCACGCTATTATCCTGTATGCCACTCATTCAGAAACCCGGAGCACGCCCGGTAGCTCTGCTTCCTTCAAAGTATTTTGTTTATCGTGCATGATCCTTTTTTGTCTCAGAGCTTAAAATAATATTGACAACAATAGAAAGTCTGGCCTTCACTGATGTAGCAATGTCTAGTTCTCAACATTACAGTGCTCCAAACATTGACAGGAACAGAGCACTAAGCAAATGACTTCATCCCTTTGTGGCTTTCACTCCTAGTGTGGTCAGTCTGGTCATTTTTTCCACAGATTTATTTTAAGTGAGCTCAAAAATACACCATAGCCAATTATCCAATTTGCTTGTTGGTTGTTCTGCTGTTTTTAAAATGCACTTTCTGTATTTTAAAGTGTCAATAAAGCCTGTGGTTATTTTCCAGAGAGAAACTATACATCGCAGTATGACATTTTCAAGTTGTGAAGAGCTGGAGGCTGGGGTAGAGATTAACCACCTAAACTGCCCTGTTAACCAAGCACAATAAAAGCCTTCTGATAAACTTGGTCACATGTAATGTCCTGCCACTGTGTCTCAAACCACCAAAGCACAGTCCTTCAACAGCTGTGGTTAAAATGCATCTGCAAAAAGCAATATTTTGGCACCCAAAGTAAGTGAATAATAACTAAATTAGCGTGTAGCGGGAAGCTAACACTGAAGGTGAACACAGACTGGAAGCAGCAAGAACCACAGAAGCAGGTGCGGGCTGCCTCTCCACTGCACGCCACAGACCTGATCCAGTTATGTAAGGAAGCCAGGAACAACACCGAACGCAGGGAAATGGAGACAGCCTGCACTGTGTTAACCTCACAGAGTCGGGGGGAACAAGAAAAGAACATAATTATCATAACTAATTAAGTGCTAAATCACTGTCTTTTGGGATGGGGAGCTGGGGTACTTATGCTGTAATGCGCCTGTGTTTTGTTCATGTTGTGTTGTTCCTTGTATCTCTTTTATGTGCCCACAAACTCACTTGTCACAGAAATAAAGCATGTTTTTAATTTGAATTTGACGCAGGCGGAGGAGAAAGGGGGGGAGGAGAAAGTTTTAAAAAAGATTGAGAGAGAGCAGCAGAGAGAGGGGAAGAGTATTGAGTCTTGAGTGTTAATTGCTTTGGCAACACTGTTTGTCATACCAATAAAGCATATCTGAATTTGAATTAGAGAGAGAGTGAGAAGGAGAAGGAGAGGGGAAGAGGGAGAGGGAGAGAGGGAAAGAGAAAGTAGAAGAGGAAGTAAGAGAGAGGGAGAGGGAAAGAGAGAATGGAAGAGGGAGTGAGGTCTCTTGTGCCACCCTCTCTGCATCTCATTCCACATTACAAAGAGGAAGGGTCTGAATACATGGAGAGGCCTGCTTTGTCAGGTATTATTTGTCAGGCTTTTGGGCTTTCCCCAACTGCTCTCACTCTCATAAGAGATAAACTCTCCTTCAGGTCCCTTTGAAGTTACAACACTTGCAAACCACAACAAATGGCTCTATGCGTCATTCACTCGTACTTAATTCAGAAAACTGAACTCATAACCAGATAATGTTGAAACGCGGTGATCTTCCAGCTAATTAGTCTGAGATGTGACTGTTGAAAAGAATCACTTCAGGAACACAATGACCATTTATGGTTGCTCTCCACGGGTTTTCTCTGAGGGGAAGGGGGCGGGGCCATGCTAAACCGCTCCATGCTTTCGTCTTTGGTCACTCCGCTCCTGTCGATATTCGCTTCCTGTCCCGAGCGCATGTCAGATTAGACACCTTCCTCCCTCATATCACCGTAAAGCCATCATGGCAAGTGACTGGGTGTGGCAAATCCCAAAAAAGCAGACAAGGGGCATGGCTTACCCCACTGGGGGATTCAGGGTGCACCAGTACCTGGACATGGGGTCTGTTTCAGGGTGAGAGTTCATGGGGGGGTTACTCACAGAATGTAGGCAATGACTCCGATGGACCAGCAGTCAACAGCCTTGCTGTAGGGCTTCTGCGCTAGGACTTCTGGAGCTGAAGAGGAGAGGCAGAGAATACAGACAGTGTCAGAATACAGAGAGACTGGGAACAGGACATACCTGTATCACACCATCACCAGGGGCTTACAGTTAACCACTTATCTGGCTAGATCCCACAGCGCTGGTGACAAAGGACTCTGCGGTAGGACTAACATCCCAACAGTCTGCTCTGTGGCCCTGTTATATAATGCCCCTGGACACCACAGAAACCCCAAGGAACTCCCAAAAACCTCTGAACAGCAGTGAAAAATACCAAACCGAACAGTGAAAGGGAGGTTGGTTTTCAGAACTAGTGGGAGTTCAGCCTGATTTCTGGGATTCGCCCTCTAAGTGCGACCCCTGCGGAACTCTTTCACTGCGTGGGGGGTTCCTGTGAATGAAACCTCACAAGTAAAGGCTTACTAAATACAGGATGTGTGCTGTATCCTACAGAGCCAGGACAGACATCTACAGTTCAGCAGATGCGCCCACACGAGGAACTAATACATAGCTCAATCCCATGATGCATTGCACCAGCTGTGGAACTCCAATCACTGTCTCTCTCCATCTCTTTCTCTCCCCACAACTCAAAGGGATTTCCTATTATTCTATGCAGGCCAAATAGCTACAGATTGAGGCTGATTTATGACAAGATCCTTCAGAAAATTGCTCTGCACCACTGGATATTTTTGTAAGAGATGCAGCCACACAGTACAGGTATAATCCCATAATGCATTTCATCAGCCATCAAATTCCCTTTTTTTCCCCACATCTGCCATGCCACTTCTTATGATGTAGTGCTGTAACCCTACGGATCCCACACTGCAAACGGATCTCATGGAGGTCCCCATTGTAGACCACAAATTATACAACTGCAAATACTAAAAATCATAAATGATTTTAGAGAAAAGAGTCACTTGCACATATGCACTGAGGTCACCCTCAGTGGGCAAACATTCAACCGTCACATTCAATTGGCAGATCTGTTCCAGTAATCGTGTATTTCTATGTCACAGCATTACAGATATTTAGCAGGTGATGGTGTCTCTCCCCCCCTCTGCTGTGCAGCAGTGACAGCCTGCAGGGATGTCATTATGGTGCGCTGGCCCGGCTATGTAACCGCAAGGCCAGGTCTGGAGTTTATGGCAGGAGACTGCCGAGGCTCACAGGAAACTGTGTCAGTTGTAGGACACATGCACATGTGGAAACCAGTTACCCGAGTCTGGAAGTTTATTTTCTTAAAATCCCCAGGAGGCCCACCCATCCAAGGAAGGATTGCGCTGCATTTTTCTGGCTGTGTGTGTGTGTGTGTGTGTGTGTGTGTGTGTGTGTGTGTGTATGTGTCTGTGTGTATATGCACTGTATGTATACATGTATATGTTTACTGTGTGTGTGCACATGTGTTAATGTGTATGTATGCACATGTGTTTGAGCAACTGTGTGTGTGCGTGTCTGAATGTATGGGCTTGTGTGAGTGGAATGTACTTGTTTTTCTATGTAAATGTGAGCCTCTGCTATCTCCGCTGAGCAGCCTTGACTCAGAGCCAAGGGCTGTAACACTTCCTGTAACACTTCAAAGCCTGGTGACTCTGTGGGTGATTGCTAACCCTGGCAATCTCTGGAGCTGATGACTCGGACTCTGTGGGTGATTGGTAAGCCTGGGGACCTCTCTGTGGCTGATGACCGGGGTTGTGTGGGCGATTGGTATGCCTGGGGGTGTCTCTGTGTCTTATAACCAGGGGCTCTGTGGGTGATGGGGTAAGCCTGGCGATCTCTCTGTGGCTTATAACCAGGGCTCTGTGGGTGCTGGGGTAAGCCTGGGGATCTCTCTGTGGCTTATAACCAGGGCTCTGTGGGCAATTAGTCAGGCTGAGAGAATGTTAGTCATTTCCTTCAGTCAGGCTGTCCTCACTGATCTCTGTCAAACCCCAGCATAACAGCAACCCAGCAATAAACAAAACATGCTCACAAAATGCAAAGCCCCGCTGTCATCAGAGCAACTCAAGGCAACATGCTCAAGTAAACAACTTAACAAATCTCCTTTCGAGTGACGGAGAGGTTCCGCAAACACAAAAACAAGTCAGAGAAGTGATGAGCAACATATGGAGGTCTGGGCAACTTTGACTTACATCTTTGCCAGCCTGCCTCTTATCCTGAAATTAATGCAAGTGATTCTTGATGTCTCCTTAATTAAATCGCAAAGATCTGATTACTGCTGTTGCCTCAGCATTGAAAAAAATCACATATAAACTGGGTGTTTTCATCCTTAAAAGGGCATGTGGTAAACTGCATTACATTCTTTTTGGGTTTCAAAGTGTCTAACTAAATCCCCAGTCTTCGTATTTACTTCACAGACAATTCATTTGTTATTTATCTGAATGAGTGACTGGATAACCTCTCTATGCCCCATAAGCTGTAAACTGTTTGGCTGAAAAAACCACAGGCACTATGGGAGGTGATCATTTTTGGTTAAATTTTTGGTTTGGTTATCTGCATTTGATTGCCATTTTGAAGGTAAGACAAGGTAAAGTATGGATTATTTAAAAAGCAAACCTCAAAATTATCAACCCCTAACTCTAGGAGGGCCACAATCCTTGGGCCACCACAAGGAGAGACGCTTGCTTAAATTTGCCAAGCCTGGTGCATCTTTTCAGCATTACGTTTCTGTGTCCCGTGAGTCCATTTACCCTTCAAACGGACTCACGGGGGTCCAGGAGAGAGGAGGACTGAGCTTTGGGTGGCCCTATGGGGAAAGTTCCCTAGGTGCCGTGCCCAGACATAAGCACCACAGAGGGTCCCAACTGCAGCAGGTCTCTCTGGAACAGGCTTACATCCGCCAGAACCCAATATTGTTCCCTCTTCATTGGCTCTGTGCTGTCCCTGGTCGCCATGATGATGGCTGCCCTCCCAAAAGAGTTTTTGAGATGGAGCTCATTCTGTTCCCTGTGCCTTCACTGCTGCTCGCTTAGAAACACTACATCCAGGTAAATTGTTTGGCTGGATGTGTTTCTTCCCCAGGCAAAATTTCTGCTCCAGACCTCTTTCAGCTCCTGATTGGATATGCTTACTGGCTAAATAAGAATAGTAATTGACAATTTCTCAGAAAGCAATGCTGGGTACCACTGAAATCCCATACTGACTTTTATTCTTATTTTAAGTTGTCATGTCTGCAGGTTTGGAAAAATCTTACCCTTGTTTTTTAAGAATATTGATATTAATCAGAAAAAATTGCTGGCGGGTTCAAATCAGAAATCACTATTAAGTCCAATCCGTGAACAATCTTTCAGTAAATTGGTATGTTTTGTTTTTTAGTTCAGCTCTTTAAAGAGATGGATCACTTGAAAAACTCACACCTGTGGGCTGCCTCTCTCTAATTTCTGGAAGACTTTTTACAGATTACAGGTTTTATAGGTTATAACTTTTATATTAACTGTTTTACAATGCACTGTAAATATGCCAAACATGAGAAAAAGATGTCAATTTATTTTATAGTGGGCCAAGCCTTTAAAGAAGAATTTAATTCAAAACAAAAACTTTATGAATGTGTGTGTGTGTGTGTGTGTGTGTGTGTTCTGTATGCGTGTGTACGTGCACGTGCCCTTATGTATATGTGTATGAATGTATGCATGTGTGGGTTTGTGTGTTTGTGCATGTGTATACATATGTGTGTGTAGGTGGAGTATGGTTGTGCTGCAGCTTCTATGAGAAATATGAAACTCCAGCTCTTTCTCTCCCTCACGCTTCCATAACCCTGACCAAAGCTTTGGTTCTCCAGGGATTCTCAAACCCCTGTCAAGTTTTAATATCAGCCCCCAGGCCTCTTGCGCCATTCTCTCAGCTGAAACTGCATTCTTCGCTCTCCGAGCACAGCACGAAAATCCACTTACAATATCCATTCTCAGGGCCTCAGAGCATTTTTAAAAAAATGCCTTTTGTTGGAGCTGCGGGGGGGGGGGTGTGTTCCATTATTGAGACATCAAAGACTGCACTGAGTTTCGCCTTTCTTAAAGTACGATTATAGGAGAACGAGAGCAACGCAGTCACACAGAGCCCTTATTTCTGTACGCTCTTTGGAAGACTCTTAGAGCACTGTTGCATGTGCTGGGTATTTCTAGTCTATGGGCCCTGATTGGCCCCCTCACAGCTGTGGTCTGAGCTCTGCTCGGTCAAATACAGACTCCCCCCTGAATGGATATTCCAGCAGACAATGATAAAGGGAATGCATTTTTGGCTGAATTAAAAGCAATTGGTTGAAACGTTTGCTGCTCTACTTTGCATCTTTCAGCTGAACACTCCTGCACTTTTTTACATGCAAGTCGATTATATTCATTTTTGTGATAGATCTCTGAGTCTTGCCTTCTGACAGTGTGTGGTCACCTCCATCTCTCCCTCCTCTGCAATGGCTTGCCCCTACGCAAATACAGCAAGCCCATTTGTATTTCCTTGACTGAGCATGAAAATCTTCCCTGCATAAAAGCACTGAGATTCCAGACTTAGTGTTCGCTGTTCACGGTGTCCTTAAGTATCATTTGTTCTTGAACCTGATCTCATGTTGGATTTTGGGAAAGGTCAGAGGTCAATCTCCTAGTGTCCGTTGAAAAACAATGGTGTCCACACTCAAAATCATGGCTGTTAATCACAACGCCACACACATTGTCAGAATTAAGATGTCTTGGAGAACTGAGGATGCCGCTATTATGGCCTGGCTTAAGAGCCAGCTATATGCCTTAAAAAGTACCTTCATTTGTTTCCATCAACCAGTTTTCTCTCAGTTAAATTTCCATCTTGTTCTGAAAAGCATGAATTAATTAAGAACTAAAGAATGGATAAATTAAATTTAATAATTGAAGATTTACCAAAGAATGAGCCTCTTTGCTTTTTACGTATCTTTTAAACGTAGAATACTATGGAGTCTGAGACTACATGACGGAGATATAGACAGGAGAAGCGGATTAATCTGAGACCTTTTTCCGTTCCTGAAGTGGAGTCAACTGTCGCGCTGGCGCTCCTGGAGTCGCTTCGGTCCCCGCATCGCGGCCGAGCTCTGGAGGAGGGATTACATCAGAGGTCGAATTCTGCTCTGCTTTTTCCTCTGTTTTTCCGTCGTTTGTGACATTTCGCGAAGCTTCGCCAAACCACAAGAAAAAAAAACTCGTCTGGTTTTCATTTACCAATTACGCTTGCTACGTAACAGGTTCTATTTTTACCGAAGAATGTGGCGTTTTTGGAATTCGATCACGGGAGCGTGCTATTCCGAGCACCATACCTCACTTACATTTACTACCTCTAATACTGGGGGTTCGGGGGGGTCTGGAAAGCCCTGCGGCTCTCTCCATCAGGGAAATGGGAGACGCAAATATCAACGGAGCCAAGCTTACGGCGGAGAGGCGGATAGAGCTGGAGCATCTGGTGAAATGCCCATTTTTAGAGAAAAACGCCGAGCCGGGAAGGCTGCTCCGCAATGCAGAGACCCGGTTAGAGTGAGCGAGCGCATACCATAGCGGTGCATTCATTCCGGCGCGCTTCTCCACTTAAGGAGAGTGGAATGCAGTGAAAAACTTTTTTTGCCAAGAGGTCATGAGGCACACAGGTGGGGTATTCTAGGGTAGGATGCAGAGTATGTACTTGCACACGCATTCTTACGTTTTGCGAGTTGATCACAATGCTGGATTGATTTCTATAGTAAGCTCTGAATTTATGTAAAAAAAGCTCTGGAGAATCTCTAAGCGTTTCTCAGTGAATTGGACTGCTGACTCACTCCCAATCACAGCCAATGTGTAGCACCCACCTGTGCACAGCAGCCATTTCTCACCGCTCATCAGCTGAGGCGGAGAGGGAGGAATTACTAAACCAATATTTTTACCGTGTGTGCTTGCGCGCTTTAAGAGTGTAAACAGACGACGCCAGTGAACCCAGTGACATTTTGTGACAAGAGCTCTCCGTCTGCCACCGGAGATGTTATTTATGCGAGGTATACACACGTCCAATATTTGCTCGTTTTGAAAAAGTGGTGTTCGGTAGAATGTTTAGCCGACGCTGCAAGCAGGGCCAGTGCCCCGGCGCTCACAGCACTGCATTGAGCATACCAACGCAGGTCCTGTGCCACCGGCAACGCTTCGGGAATTAAAAAGCAAAAGTCCTCGGTCAGGTGTTGCTATAACCCAGCAACTACTCCGCCCGAATGACTACATTATCAAGAAGTTTTGCTCATTCTATAGTTGGGCACTGACGTAATTCTGTGTTACTGCCACCAATGTATTGTAACTTCAGAGAAACAGTATACAGTTCTGAAAGATTTTCACACGTCACTGCATAATCAGACAGCAGAGCAAAGGTCTGAACACCCAGCTACACACGTAAATCCACACCCCTGCAGGTAAGGTTTTAGAAGGATCAATGACACTTTAGAGATTAGAAATTACATTTTTTGGATTTTTCGCTGCCTAGGAAAACACACTGCTTTACAGAAAACTGTACATTTCCATATCTATGTTGATTCCACAATAATGTGCAGACAGAATAAAATGTAGACATTTTCTGGTATGTATTTCATTATCACGACTCTAACAGGACTAAGGATTAAAAGAGCTGTGTTAATATTTGGATTACTTGTATTGCTGTGACTGTTGAGCAGTAAGAACATTACAGTGCACTGTATAAAGGCTGTACCATGATTGGGATAATGCAGCCGCAGCGGATTCTATGAGCCCGTCAGAACGTGACAGACACACAACACAGTCTGGAAACGTGCTGAAGAGGAGAGATCGTGACTGGACTGGGCGATTTGCATTTCATTTCTTCTTTCTTTCCTTCTCTTTTTCTCTAACTCCGTGGTGACGGGCTCTTTACAGCAGCTAATAAGGTTGAGGAACGTCCCCTGTCAGCGAGTGATATAAGCCCCCATTAAGAGCAGGTGGTGAGAGATGTTGTAGGGGAGACAAACGCCGCGCGGCCGCATGAATCAGCAGGTCTGCACCGATTACCCGCATCATGGGAAACCCTCAGGTCTAATTCGTTGCTTTGATTAACTAAGCTTCTCGGGGGACTGATTGGGGAAAAACGCGCTAACAACAGAGAACCGACCACTGTGGACGTGCGGAGAAAGAGCGAGAGAATTCGTCTCATTTCTTCATCTAATGGGGTACAGCAACGACAAAAGCAGAGGTTCGCACTGCGGTGGAGAGGTAGAAAATCAACATGGCCCACATGTTTTGTGAAATGATGTCTCATTTCAGTTTATTACTATATTTACTTGCTTAGCAGACACATTTGCCACGGGTCGCTTACATTCCATACGTCCAACATCTGGCACGTATTCACCTCGCACAGCTGCTATTTTAATAAGGCACTTAGGGTGATGGGCTAGCCTACGTTGACTAACATTCTGTTGTTCACTCCGTGGTAATTTTTTTAGCAGTGTTGGACAAGCTGAGCAAGTGAGGGGTCCCTCCTGGGCTTTGACCCTGTGACCCTCCTGGTTATGATATCAGAACCCCAAGCCACACTGCACAATGCTCCCCTTCTGAAACCACTACCGCCTGGTTTGTGAGTTAGGATCCAATCATGGGAACTTTGCTAAAAAGTCTCTTGTCAGGGTTACCTAGCATCCCCCTAATGACTATATCAAAATATGCTGACACTGATATGAAACTCAAACATGCGGGTTCCCTGGGCTGTCATCGGGGACTGAGTACCACTCTCTTCCCCATTTCAGGGGGCTTTCAAAAAAGGCCCTCTGGGTCCTTGGACTTCTACAGAAAATATGACTACAGCTGCTTCGTAAAAAAAATACACAAGAATAGATGTGTCATAAAAGAAATATAACCACAAGTGAATCAAATACAAACACAGCTCCTTTACTAGAATGATATGCATACAGTTCCCTCACTGGAAAGATATAAGTACAGCTCTGTCATAAGAGAAGTATAAATACAGTTCCCTCATTATAGAGATGTACTGTCCTGAGCACCTGGCCTTCACTGTGAATTCAGACTCACCTTTAGCAGCATCATCACACATTCAGTGCACATTGAGGCAGATCCTCAAGTTTCATCAGCAGGACTCGATGAGACCATCCTTATAAATGAATAATAAGGTCTCTTTGATGGAGCTTTTCAAGTCAAGTGAGATTTTATCTATCTGTCTATGCATTTCTCTCTGTCTGTCTCTCTCTCTCTCTATACATTATATATGTATATATATATATATATATATATATATATATATAAAACTGATCACTGCCTGCTGGGCTTCTCCACAAGCAAAAAACATTATTATTACAAAGAGGGGAGACCAGCTTGCTGTCGCACATATTTCAACGTGTTTACTCTACCACTGTGCAGTTTAGTCAGAAAGTCTGTCAGAACTCAGGGCATCTTTGAATGCGAGCTTATGAGGTAAGATTAGAGATGCCGCGGCTTTGAGCTGACATGCTGAGGTTTGAGTGGGGCCGACTGACTCAGTTTCCCTGTAACGGAGGAGAAAAGCAGGCGACTGTGCTGCGCCGGGTCTGTCGGCCTGTGATAAACTGGCACTGCAGATGTGTGCTGCAGTGGAGTGGAGATGGATGGGGAAGCCCAAGGGAAGCTGTGTCTCCTGTACTGGGGGTTCTGGGAAATTTAGTGTGTGTGTGTGAGAGTGAGTGAGGGAGTGAGTGACTGTGTGTAAATGAGTATGTATGGGGGTGGGTGAAGACTGTAAATGTGTGTGTGCAAGAGTGAGTGAGTGTATGTGTGTGGATGTGTGCATGTGTGAATGTGTGCTTGTGTGTGTGAGAGACAGTGTGAGTGTGAATAAGCGTATGGAATGTGTGTGTGAGTGTGTATGTGTGAGTATGTGTGACTACAAAAATCAGTGTCTTCCCTCTTCCAGCCCTGTGCCATCATCTCATTTAACCCAGCGAATCCCCCTCCCGCAGTGACAGGGGCCCTCTGCCACGGAAACCGATCCCACACCGCACCGCTGCAATCAACGACAACTGCAAAGGCCGCAGCTGGGAAACTTCCAACATTCTACGAAAGCACACCTCCAACTTGTGATATCAGGTCAGCGTCTGGTGATATCCAATATCCTGTCTCCTTGCACAAAAGCTGCCCCCGGTGGGTTATATCAGGTCAGAGCCTGCTGATACCCAATACACTCCCTCTTCCCTCAGCTGGAGTGACACTGAGAGGGTCACTGATATGGAATTAGCAGCTTGATTACATCTGCTGAGAACAATAGCCAAATATAGCCAGGAATTCTTCCTTCCCAGGAATCTCTGTTTTATATCTGGCTGATGCACGAGTGGCTGGGGTTGCACAGTGTCCAGTAGCTGTTCTCTGTGAGTGGATTCATTGGGACAGTGATTGGGGGTGACTGAGGTGAAGTGGATTTGGCATGTCTGTCTGTATGCGACGGGGTGGGGGTGGGGGGGGGGGGTGCCTTACCCACGTATCCCGGTGTCCCGCAGGCTGTGGACATGACGTCTCCTGTGCCCTCCATCTTGGACAGGCCAAAATCGCTGATCATGATCTTGGACTCATCCTGGGGGTTGAAGTAGAGCAGGTTCTCTGGCTGGGGAGGGAGAGAGACCACTATAGCGTTACACATGCTATACTCATATACGCAGACACAAATTGCATATACACATACATACACACACATACACTCTCTCTCTCTTACCCTTTCTAACAAAGGCAAGGTAAGGACGGCGGAACGGCGGGGAGCCATTAAAACCGTGGAGGATCTCCGTCGCGGTAAAATATCGTGTTAATCAGAGAAGCAATCAACACCTTTTACACTCCTGAACGCTCTCTTTCACGGGGCTAAAAAACATTCTGTAGCAGCAAGCCAATTATTTCACAGTCTCTTTTTTTTAACGAGAAAAAAAGCAACCGCTTTGGAGATGTACAAACGCACTACAGATGGAAAGGTCCGCAACTCAAAAACGCTCCCCCCGCAACGGCCTGACCATTAAAGCCGCCTGTTGCTAAAGCGCACGGAGAGAATGAATCGGATTCAGTGCTGCGGGTTAGCGCTCGCTGCTTTGTTTGATATTCGCCGCGCACTGTACCTCCGCGCGGTGCGATCTCTGCAGCTTCATAAATCACAATGCCGTACCCGTAAAACGCGAGCGCTACAGCTTAAAAGTCCTACGAACGATTCGCATTAATCATAGGTCCGTGTTTCAAACGAAAAGCGACATCAGCGTTTTCGGCACTGTAAATAGCTTGACTTTTAAGTGCGGTCCCCCACGGGTGTAAAGCGAGGCTCCCGGTCTCTTCCTGTATGACGGAGCTCGTGAGAGCGGGGTTCAGAAAGCCGTACTTATCTCACTGTGTTGCTGTCGCGTAGAAAGGTGTGAATAGGAGATTTGACTTGATTACGGTGTGAATGCAGGTATGCATCTTAGCCTGTTTCTCTGGGTGATGATGTAGGTTTGAGTGAGAAAGGACTTTGAAGGGGGAAGCCAAGGTGAGGGGATTGTCACATTGGGACAGGGGGCCACGTGGAGGTGTTAGTACTGTACCTACACTACACTTCTTAATGCAAGTGCTTTCCAGGTCTCATCTTCTGAAGACAGGTGTTTGTGTGTGTGTGTGTGTGTGTGTGTGTGCGTGTGTGTGCATGCGCACGTGTATGTATGTCTGTAAGCATGTTCATGTATGTGTATGTGCTTGTGTGCATGTGTATGTTTATGTATATGTGTATGTGTTTGTGTACACTAGTGTGTGTATGAGAGAGAGAGTGAGAGAGACAGAGAGAGTGAGTGTGTATATGACTCTACATGAATGGGAGAGGTACCTTGAGGTCTCTGTGCACGATGCCCATCTTGTGGAGGTAGTTGACTGCGTCCAGGACCTGTCGGATGAGTGTGCTGGCATCCTTCTCTGTGTAGAAGCCCTTCTCCACGATGCGGTCGAACAGCTCTCCTCCCGACACCCTGCAGAGCAGGAGAGAGGGGGACAAAAAGACACAGAGTTTACACTGAGGAACAGGAATACAGGCTACAGGAGCTCTGCCTGTGACACAGTCAGCACAGACTACAGGAACTCAGCCAGTGACACAGTCAGCACAGGCTACAGGAACTCAGCCAGTGACACAGTCAGCACAGACTGCAGGAACTTAGCCAGGGACACAGTCAGCACAGGCTACAGGAGTTCAGCCTGTGACACAGTCAGCACAGGCTACAGGAGTTCAGCCTGTGACACAGTCAGCACAGGCTACAGGAGTTCAGCCAGTGACACAGTCAGCACAGGCTACAGGAACTCAGCCAGTGACACAGTCAGCACAGGCTACAGGAACTCAGCCAGTGACACAGTCAGCACAGACTGCAGGAACTTAGCCAGGGACACAGTCAGCACAGGCTACAGGAGTTCAGCCTGTGACACAGTCAGCACAGGCTACAGGAGTTCAGCCAGTGACACAGTCAGCACAGGCTACAGGAACTCAGCCAGTGACACAGTCTTTGCAGACACAGGGAGTGCTCTGAAAGAGCCGTAGAAGACTGACAGGCCGGGGATGGATTCTTTTTCAGCCCAATTCCCTCTCCCTCTTTTATTAGCAGTGAGCAGTGGAGTATTCCATTTCGCTCCAGTGCATAACCATTACTGAAGCCTGAGCACACACAATCAGTCATCCCTTCCTGCTTTGTAATGTAATGTCTGGTGCTTTTCATTAAAGACTGAGTAAACCTGTAAGCAGAATTTGGACAGTGGTCGTCTGAGACTTCACGGGCGAGCTGGAGCGGGCACTGTGGAGGGCAAATCCGGAGTCAGCGGGGCGCTGATTAGCAGGATGTAAGCGGCGGTGTGGACATGGCAAGCAGGTTCACCAGAGGGGCGTGGCGCATACGTCCAATGAATGGCAGGTGCGATTGATGTTTTAAACAGGCCCTCCCACTGCTGTGTTCCCCTGATGAGAAAGTGGGAGAGTTATTTTCCACTAGGAAAATAACTCTTCTTATATATAGGCCTAATGAGACACATCCTAATGTTGGGTGACACACCTTCATGTTGGGCAAACTCTGCCCCAGATGTGCATCTCCTATGTCCAGATGAGCTCAGTAGTAACAGAGGTGTGCAGCTCTTTTTGAAAGCACTTAAGTGGTGTTTACACGCGCATACCTTCTTATTCCAAGCCATCCTGATATTGTTTTATTCTTCAATCAAGATATATGCTCCTTTAAGGACTGGGATTACGTATACGGACATAAAATTCATAGCAAGTTGTGCCCCCCCCCAATATCAAACTCTCTCCTATGTCTTTGATGGTTTGCACAATAAAGTTATCAATAAATTAAACCAACATAACCTAGGCTACTTGTGGAAAACAAAACAAAAACACACATTGGTTTTCCAAAACTACCCCTATTAGCAGAATTGATACATCCTTGAAGGAATTTTATTTAATATACATATTATGGTTCCACACGTGTAAAACATTTCGATAAATCTATAGGCTATAAAATGTCTAATAATGCAGTGGTTTGCAAGAGGAAGAATGGCAGCATTGGCACTTCTCGAAGATATTGCCAACCGCGCAATAAGAAGGGAACGAGTTTTTACAGATCGGGCAGACATCTTTGCGCATGATGAGGAGTGGCTGATAAGCAGGTACCGTTTGCTGAGAGCTGCGCTAATAGATGGCACGTACTTGGTTTTAGTGGTAACGCCACTGGAAAGGCTCCCAAACAGTGTCCCTGCACGCATCTGTACCTCCGCCAACAGGACCTTGATTTCGGCTTCGCTAAAGAAAATTTTCCTGCAGTTCGCCATTATCAAGTAAAGGATTTTCGTTTTGATTCAAGCAGATTAGGGAGCGTTTTCAAGGCGGAGGTCTAAAATAATTCAGCTACGCACAATTTCAAGATCATTTGTGATTTATAGATTTCACATCTGGGAGAGTGGCGTATGCACGTTTTTTTTGTGCATACGTTCATTTTCTCTGAATCACACGTACGCACATTTCAGAAATGATCTTAGATCAAATGTAGGACACAGGAAGGGGGCACACACCCACTAAACAGGCCTGGGAGAGCACACTGGAAAGGTCCCACCGACCGCCGTCGTAACCGACGTACACCCAGCTGAGACACAAAGGGGTAGTTTAGGGTAGTTTTGTAATGCATGTCGCTGGAGAATCTCTGGCCTCATCACAGACTGAGATTCCCCGCAGACATGCATTACAAAACTACCCTAAAAAAAACTGCTCAACAGCAGGCCACAGGCAACTTAAAACCTAAATCGAAAAGTGAAGTAGCTTTTTAAGCACTGAGAAAGTGAGGCGGTCTTTTCACTGCTGAGCTGACTCATAGTTCATTGTGCAGCCTTATAGAGCCAGGCGAGCCTGGGTTACTGTGAGATAATGGCAGCTGATCTCGCTGACTGAGCCTCTCGTGCGGCCGTTAATCCCCCCTCTCTCCTCCACACGGAGGCCCGTGTTCCCAGCCAGCGGGACGCAGCTTCCTCCAACGGCAGCAGCCACTCCACAGCGCCGCCATGAATCACCGCGGCGCTGGGGAAGGGAGGGGAGAGCGTTTTTCGCAAGCTGTTTTTTTTTTTTTTACCCGCCATCGTTCAGAGGAGAGGCCTGACACTCACGGTGCTCGGCGGGTAGGGTTTACGTGGCATTTCATCACAGCGGTAGGAGAGGAGGAGGTCCAGTGACCCATGAGGCCATTGGAACGAGCGGCGGGGGATTTTTGGAGGCGTGTTTCGTTATGGTCTCTGGGTGACAGGGACGTTGTTAGTCATGGCTTGTTACGGTCTCTAGGAGCTGAAAATGTCACAGTCATGTTTCCTTACAGTCTCTGGGTGCGATTGATGTTGCGGTCTTGTTACAGTATGGTCTATGGCTGCTGATGATGCTACAGTCATGATGTTTCGTTATGGTCTCTGGGTGCCGGTGAGGTTGCGGTTGTGCTTCAACACAATCTCAGTGCCACAATCTCAGTGCCATATTTTATTCCGGTCTTTGGGTACCAGTGATGTTGCGGTCATGGTTCAGTATGCTCTCAGGGTGCCAGGGATGTCATAGTCATGTTTCTTTACAGTCTTTGGGTGCTGAGCATGTAACCATCACGTTTCATTAGGGTTTCTGGGTGCCTGGGAAGTTACAGTCATGTTTTGTTACGATTTCTGGGTGCTAAGTATGTCACAGGTGTGCTTCATTCCAGTCTCTGGGCACCTGAACAGGTCCCTTCTCATCATAGGCTGTATGTAGTACAGGGAATGCTTCTTCATCTAAAAATTACAACTTCATTAAGTATGTTATTCTTTGTTTTTTTCTTAGACAGTCAAATATTATAGATGCAAATAATATAGTACAATTATTATATGTAACTATTATTACATGCAGTTTATATTATATGGTATGTTTTATGTTTGTGTATGAGTCTACTTTTGCTTCACCACAAGGGGGCGCTCATCCCATCCAGTTTATGCACTGGAAAAGAAGAGGAGAGAGGCACAGCACCCTCTCAGAGGAGACAGGAAGTGTGTGTTCCAGGTTTTGTGAATAGCTATGCCCTGCAGAGACATCAATAACAATAACTGCAATAGCAAGATGACAAATCCTTATTTTATTAAATAAACAATTCATAACATGTTGGCAAAGGATAAATCACATCCTCTGAACACAAAAAAAAATCAAAGAAGCAAGTATAAATGCATAAATAAGTACAATAAACTCAATATAATTTTTAGGGAATGATACCTGGTCTCTAAAATTGAATAAAATAATAACACATTAATTACAATGAAACTTTAATAGTTCACTGGGTTTACGGTTCCCTCTTCTGAAACACAGATTCCTGAAATCAGGTTCAATTTCATCAGTTAATCATATGCATGAATTTCATGCCACATGAAACACAAGGCCGTCATGTGTAATGACAGCAGAGAGAGCCGATGTTGACACAAATGATCAGGTGGCAAATGAGACGTGGAACTCTGTTTTTACATAGAGTGCACCGCTCTAATTTTCCTCTTTAACAGTTTTGTGCACGCTTGCACAAAGACCACTGGTATCGCAAAAGAAAACACCTATGACAGATTCCAGTGCCTTCATGTTTCATGTGGGAATCCACCCTTCTGAATTCACTATTCACAACCCGGACTGGGTTATCAGAGTACCTTCTGCTCTTGACAGCAGATCTAAGACTTGCTTGTCCATCAAGCCAATCCTAACTCCAACAGTTAAGTGTACATTTTTTATTCTGATCCAGGATCAGGTGCTATGGGACTGCGAGTGCCTACAGCAGACTTAACAAAAAGATGTAATGTCCTCACCACTGTTGGGGTCTGTTGAAAGGGCACTTAACCAGAATACAGCAGGTTTGAATCTCAAGTATACACTGCTACCCAACCTTCCTGACCGGCACTGCTTGCCACAGCCACTCAGCTTTAAGAAGGGGTCATGTGTGAAAGGTACACTATGTCAGATATTCTGTATGGGGGTATCTGCAAAACAAACAATAATGGCAGTTTTACAGATTTATTCCGGTGGAGGAAACACAAATTGCCTCTGTTGCCTGCCTAAAGCACCAGAGGGTCAAAGGGTCCAAATTCCTGGAACACGACTGATCCAGACTCCGTGTTAGGCTCGCTAGCAATTCAGTTGCTTATTTGCTGCTGAATAAAAAAAGAAGTTGTGAAAGACACATGTAAAATAAGTCAGGGAAAGGTGTCTGTCTGCTGAGCATACAGATAATGTGGTTTTCAATGTAACAACCTCCACCAGGGCTCTACAGTCTGTGACCTAGAGCAGCAGTCCATGTTCCAGACTGTGGTGGGTGTTTGAGCCACCCTGTTGCCGTGGGGGCCTTCTGTAAGGCCAGCAGGTACTTCTGTGACACCAGCAGGTCCCTCTGTGATCCCCCTACATTGCAGGCCACCCTGACCGCAGCAAACAGGAAGGCAATGACTCACTAGCAGGTGCAGAAGGTACTTCCATTGGAGACCCACCCAATTTGGGGGCTGGCAACCAATCAGATTCACTGCCTCTGGAGGGGTGGGTGTTCTAAATCCCGCCCCTCCCTCTGCTCAGTCCTGGGGCTGTCTGCAGACAGATGGGTGGTGGGGACCCTGAGGGGATGTTCCACTTCACCTGTCCCAAACGGGTGGCCGCTCCCATCAGAATGATTAATCACCAGCCAGTCCTATGTCATCACTGATCCCCTTTACCCTCACAACTTTCTAAGCTAGGTTTACTGGGTGTGAATGCTGTATGCAGCATGTGTTGGGTCTGGCACAGATACTGTTGCATCAATGAACTGAATGTGTTCCTCACAGATTAGCACATTGCGTTACTTTTGCTAAATAGACACTCTTATCCAGAGCAACTGGCATTGCTTACTATTTTAACATGTTAACATCTATGTATACAGTTTAATATTTACTGGGGAAATTGAGATTAAGTGCCTTGCCAAAGGGTAGGATATTAGTGCCCTACTTGGGGATCGATAAAGTAATCTATGGGCTACGAGTTCCTTACCACTACACCAAACTGCTATCCTTGTATCACTGTGTTTGTGGTGTATTAAACAGATCACTAATTCAATTAATCAAAAATTAATGCATTGCAATATCAATACAAATAGTATTATGACCCATATAATACACAAGTCTGATCCTTGACAACGTTGTCTGGCGTTTTAAACATGAAAGGGACCGTTTCCGAGGGCATCTCTTCGGCTGCGCTGAACGTCAAACGCCAAACAATGGGTTGACTCATAGCTACTCAAACCTCTCCTGTCGTTACTGGATGGCGTAAAGGGAGCAGATAACGTGCGGCATCTGATTTCTCATCATAATCTGTTTGGTGAAGTACTAACACGGGGGAGCGGCGGTCTTTCAGTATTCATCTCCGACGCCGGCACACGACGCGCTCATTAACGCAGAGGGCGGAGATCCGGCCGCTCATGGATACGGACGCAGTGAGAGATCCAGCTAGGGCTCCTCCACGCTACCACGCTGATTAAGTTTCCCCAGAAAACGGGGACATAGAAATTAACTGAGATCTGCCACGACATGCGAAGCTGGTGGAGACACGCGCAGCCTCCGGGAGAACGAAGCTGGCAGTGTGCGTGAGTCGAATGCTAGTTTTTAATCTGATAGGATTTCCACATTGCTTCTAATTTCATTTCCAGTTTAAAGAAGCATTCTAACGAGGGAGACCCGAGTTCTGTCAATGTAACGATGTAATGAGGCAGCCCTTCAGCACCCCGGCGACATAGGCCTAACGTTCTCACAACATTGCACTTATGTTGGGCCAACACCATTACGCTTGCCGCACTGTAGCCGCAGCCAACGGTACGCGAATGTCGTGTGTCGGTCTGCCTGACAGGGAATGGCATAATCAAATCCGGTGCCTTGTTACCATGTAGCGTTTGCAGGACACAGACGCTTAAATGGCCAAACTGCTTTAATGACAGGAAAAATCTGTCGCTTCTCATCAGCATTGCATAACGTCTTGCGTAAGACGGCCGTAATTAGCCGATCTCCAGTCAGTGTGCGTCGCCCCGGAGCCTGTCCACTCTAAGTAAAACACCCCTTATCTCTCCATGTGACGATGATATTTCCAAAGTGAGCAGAGTGCACTTTGTATATAATAACACAGCGCACTGCGTTCGTAAGTATTACTGACACAAGAATCAACCGCAGAAAGTGATCACCATGCTAAGACGGAATCACTTTACCCTGTTTAAACAGCACTCCGCTTGTAAGAACCATGCCATCTGCTTGTAAGAATCACTTTGGCCTTGCTCACAGTGTTATAAGAGTGTAGTTGCACATAATAAGTGGAAAACACGTTTAGAATTGTAATAAAGTGAACTTGTATTTCGTGTTAATTATCAAAGCACCTGGCACATAAAAATACTGAGGGAAAAAAAAGTTTTACAGTTTTGGTAAATGCCTGGATGCCAGCCGGCATGGCAGGATAAAGAAAAGCTTTTTACAGATGAAAAACGCTGCATTTTTAGTCTAAAGATGATATTGCGCTGCTCAAAAATTTGGAATTCCAATGCCTTTGCTAAATTTCTAAAAGACTAGACAGGAAAATGAAACCCGACAAGGCACCGGTGATTGCAGGAGTACTCTGAAGCCTACACCGCGCCAATCACACTAAAATATTAATTTTTATATTACTTGATAAAGGATTATATAGCCTAAGCACACAATCCATTGAAACATTCAAAAGCGTTCTGTTCCAGCTAAAGGCGTTTATTAAGAATAAAGAAAATAATTACTTAGACGTGTTAACAATTTTAAGAACGCGCAACTCAAAACAAACAAATGGTCTTGCACGGATGTCATTTTTTGTAAGAGGAGCGCCACGACTGTACAGCGCGTGTAGCCTATAGACCAAGCGCACCTACCCTGGCAACTCTGACGCTAACAATGAATTGAACCTGTGTCATGAAAGCCGCAGATAAGGTGAGTAAAATGGCCATCCGCACTGACCATAAAGTCCGCAGATTCGTTTGTGCGAGTTTTTGATTACCCTTTTGAGAGGATGCCTTGCGCAGTATTGAACCACGAGTTATCGGTGCACAAAAGGGTGCTCACTGAGTGTGACAGAAATCATACGAGTACGATCATTAGCACATTAAAATGGGTCCTTCCTTCAGATGAATACGCACATAGTATTGGTCTATTCACGATTCTCTGTTGTCTCTTTAATAAAGGCACGAATAAAATCTCCCTAAATCGTACTCCTCCAAGGAATGAACGAAATGCTTAACGTCTCACAACACTTTCATAAAAGACCCCCCCAAAATATGAGCTGCGGTTAACGGCTTAGACGGTGATATCGACGCTGGCTTGCAACAGCCGGCCGGAACCGCTCCAATGGAAAGAAGGCCATCCATCTCGCACAGCGCGGCACTGCGGCTGTAATCTGAATCACAAAAGAACGGGAGACAAAGAGCTCCTTACCAGCGCCGGGACCCGGTTCAAATCCCGCTCCTACTGTAGCTAAATCTGAGTTAATTTCCTAATGCCCCTCTCTCCACCGCTTTCTGCGGTGAGATCATTTCCAGACTGCGTTGGACATTTATCCCGATGTTCTGCGCAGAATGCTCAGGGGAGTGCTTCATACTGATTAATGTCGCAATACCTTAACAACCTTACAGAGGGAAAAGAAGTTGCTGCATCCTATTAGAGGGAAAATTCCAGAGAAAGCAAAAAGAGTGGCACGCTGTTATTCACATCCCCGCGTTTGACAGCGCTCATTCGTTCCTCTTACATTTGGCACGCTTATCAGGACCAGTCTCTTGATTTAAGGACACAGTTTCTTTCGGTCCACGCCCATTATAAGACATACCCGATACGTTAGGAAAACCGCACAAGGGATGTTAATAACGGTTAGTCAAAGAGTTGGTTTATCTATTTCAAACACAAAGGCTATGTTGGACACACTACTTCAAACACGATTCACCCCCATCTTCTCTCTTATGCATATAGTGACAGTTTAAAAGCATGACACTTTAAGTATAGCAGTTTTTCAAGATCACCGGAAGGCTGGAAATAATGGACAGGGAGACAAAATGAGCCTTGTCGCGCGGGAGTGCCATTTCCCTCTCACCAGTCAAGCGCCGCTGTTAACCTGAGCTCCATGACTCACCGCAGAAATAAAAGGGAAGCCGCTGAATGTGCTTTTCACATCCGCACCACGGCTTCTCGTTACCCTCGCTCATTCATCTCACAGAATCTCACAGAATTGCCTTATGACATCCAGCACATTCATCGATCATGGTGTCTAGATGTGCGTGAAACACTGTTGCCCAACATCGCAAGGCCTATAGCCAATAGGATCGGGTTTTCCCTCACAAAACATAACTTCTCACAACAGTCTCTTATTTGTCTGATGTTTGGTAATGGATTCCCTGTAGATTTGCACACACCTCCGCTTGACATTACCTCAAAGTCACCAGATGTTCACCTCAAAAGCCTTGGGGTTACCTTAAACTTCAAATGACACAAACATGTGTGTCTGTTTTTGTTGGTGTTGTGTGACAGTAACCAGTGATCTATGACAGTGAGTACTGATTGTGGGGAGAGGGGAGCTGGAGGGTGAACGCACTGCTACCGCTAACTCTTTTCTGGCCCACAAACCTGCCTGTGCGATTATAGCCCTTTTGTGTTAGCACTGACACCTGTGTTTCTAATAGCCTCAATTAATCACAAGCTCTTTCCTTTCAATAATGCTAAAAGGAGATATTGGAATGTCTGAATGTCTGTCATCCAGCAAGGGTTGCGGGTAGTGGTTCAGCTGTTCATTTCCCTTATGCACAGCACTGACTGTCCATCTCAGGTCCACCTCTCTCACTCCCTGTCTCTCTCTATCTCTTTCACTCTTTCTCTTGTCTCTCTTCTCTGTCTCTCTCCTTGTCTCTCTTTTTTGCTCTTGTTTCACTCTTTCCTTTTCCTGTCTCCATTTCCTCTATTTCTCTCTCTCTCTCTCTCTCTCTCTCTCGGTTTTTCAGTTTCTATTTGGTTTGCCTTATTGACATGACAAAAACAATATTTGCATTGCCGCAGCATTCTGTACATCACACATTGTACTCATCCTCCGTTTCCCTCACAAGGTCTACCCCTGGGAGAAAAACCGACCATTTGTGTGCGGGAAAGTCGAACAGCAGCGAACCCTCGCAGCGAATTTGAGAGAGCGTCCGCACGCTCGCTCTGCCCGGTCAGGTGCAGCCAGGAGCACACATCTCCGTCTTCGGTGATACGGGGGGATTAATAATCGAGCTGCTTCCCAAGCTCGCCCCCCCCCCCCCCCCCCCCAGTGACTCAGTCATGCCGTGGACGTGGGCGTGCGGGCAGAGGACAGACTCAGTATTCATGTCCTGATCCTTTCCAGCCACGGGGCCGGCCGCGACATTGGGCCCTTGCCGCGCTCTGACAACGCTGAAGGATCGTCATGCATCGGCTGTGCTGCGGACCCTCTCTCACACACTGCAGACTTACAGATTGCAAAGCTTATCCGATTTGCCTTTACTGAGCATACTGCAACAGTACATTGCAACACTGTAAGATTGTTTCAGTACAATCCGACCATTGGGGCCACCGGGCACATTGTCCCTTAATGATGATGTAATAAACATTCTGCAAACAACGTCAGCGGGAAGGCAGAATTTCTCCGCATTGACTCCACGTGACAATAGATTTTCATCAGGGAATAACAATGGGGAAAAAAAGATCTAACAGAAACTAATTCAATAAAAACAATCTGGGGTATTATCTTTCTGAGTATTCTGGAGAGTACAGCAGAAACATATGCTTGTGGGAGAGGAGGGGGAGGGAGAGGGGGCTGTCGTGTTGCATGTTGGGAGTTAACCCCTGGGAGTGAACAGATGGTGCGACTGCGCTTCACGGAATCAAACGCACACACCTGTGACAGGTGTGACTCATTCCCATAAAGACTCCATCAGCCTAAAGTGAGTCCCTCCGGCTGGTCTAGCATGAGGGAGATTCCAGCCAACATGACAACAAGGCACAAAACTAAGACACAAGCCCACTGATTACTGACAAACCATCACTATGGCTGAATGGCAGTGCTAAAGATATGAAAGAAGCCCTTTTTCTGCAGATTAAGGACAAAACATTTTTTGAAAAATTGGAACAGAAACGAAAAAATGGGTGCTCATGCTCAAAATGATTCAGCAACTTGAAAACTGTCCTGTGGGACAGCCCTCCAGATGAATAATTCATGCTGTTTTCATTTCACTTTCCTTCTGTCCTAAAATAACAGACTCGGTGGAGTGGAGACTGTTGTTTTAAAACTTCGGTAAAATTGAAAAAGTATGTGCATTGTTGATTCGAAATTGCAGTTACGTTGTGAATGTCGCCTTTAAGCCTGCCGATAGCGTCATGTGACTTCAGGACACCTCTCGTGCTGTATGTGTCATGTGACTCTACAGGATGTTATGTTATCCAGAAATGACTCTAACTGATCATGGTCAGAATATAGTGCTTTTTGTCACTGGATCTCTGCAGCATTCTGATGGAATTCAGCCCAGAATAGCCCATACTGAGCACATTATTACTGATTTATATTCATGCATTTATTGTAGAGAGATTCTGACCCATAGCATTGATATATCATCAGTGGCAATATTTCACACAGAGTCATTGAGGCTAGGGAGAGTAAAGCTGTATCCAGAGTCTTCCATTTCACTTAGTGTTTAACCAACAACTGTGATTGCTAGCTTCAGGTGGTGCACAGGCATGACACGGTGCACCCTGGAGGTAGGAAGGGCTGATGTTTGCGTGATGATTTAGAAATGCACAAGCGTGGCTGCAGGTTCACAGCAACATTGCAGAAATGTTTATGACTTCCATTCCCCACGATGTATTATGTTCCCTTTCTTGACACCAGGGGGCTCTATGCCATATTTTTACCCCACTGTGTGACTCCCTAATCTCCGCACAGAACTAATTAATCTGATTGATGAGGTAACTTTGACAATGGTGTGGTAATGAGGTGGTTTTGTAAAAATCATCACCATGGTATATTTATTTGGGACCCTGACAGTTATTACACCACATCCATGGAGATTTACACAGCTTACACTTGAAATGTGTATTATTCATTTATACAGCTTACTGAAGCTATTCAGGTTTAGTTCCCCCTTCCTCAAATGTAAAACAGTAGGGTCCCTTTGGGTTACAAGCTATACTCCTTCAGACTGGGGACTATGAGTTAGAGAAACAGCTATGCGTATGTACGTGTGTGTGTGTGTGTGTGTGTGTGTGTGTGTGTAATTCTAACAGGTACAGTGACAGACACACAGACAGTCGCAGTTGACACTCAGGTACTTACAGCTGCATGATCAGGTACAGGTGGTTGGAACTCTCGTAAATGTCCTCCAGGGCAACAATGTTTTCATGTTTTATTCTGCGGGAGAGAAAGAAACAGGCCGACATCAGTAAAGTCAATGTTCTACATTTATAAACACCACTGGAAGACTCCTAAGTGCACTTTTTTTACCCTGATATCTTTGAGCCATCATTGTGCATACGGTGATTGGACAGTTACTGTAGCTATGAACCGAACACATTTTGCAAGGATTGTTTCTGCGTTCTCTGGCACTCTGGTTTAAGCATACTGTTCTGCGCTTATATTAGCTGCTAGCAATGTGAGAATGAATGTCACCTTAGAACCCATTACCAGTAATTGTAAATTATTACCATGCAGATTAATTGATTAGTTAAATGCTTGCAGAGGGACTGGGGGTGCTTAGGCGAGTGAACTATCACAGCAACCCGAGAGGTTTGAGGGAAAAGTATGCAGAGGTCAGCCCACAAATAGCCTTAAAAGAGAACCTCCTCGCTGTATTCTTATACAGTGTCATAATCGATAATGTGCCCACGAGACTATTGAAGCGGGAAACCAGGGCCGGCCCGATGCATAAGCAAACTAAGTGGCTGCTTAGGGCGCCGCCCGTGGCCACCAGGGGGCCCCCAAGAGAGCTTGAAATGTTTTTTGTGATATATTTAAGGTTGTCAAAATAACATGTTAATTTCGATCAATTAATTATGTAAAAAATAAGGCATCAAAAAAATTAACGCAGATTAATCGAACTTTATGATGCCCCTTGATCCCATACGTCACTGTGCACACGAGAGGGAGTGCTGTTATACTGAATATCTCATATATATATATATATATATATATATATATATATATATATATATATATATATATATATATATATATATATATATATATATATATATATATATATATATATATATATATATATATATATTTCATATATAGGGCGGCAGTGTATAGTGGTTAAGGAGCAGGACTCGTAACCGAAAGGTTGCCGGTTCGATCCCCGCTGGGACACTGCTGCTATACCCTTGGGCAAGGTACTTAACCCATAGTTGCCTCAGTAAATATCCAGCTGTATAAATGGATAATGTTGTAAAGAACTGTAACCTATGTAAGTCGCTTTGGATAAAAGCGTCTGCTAAATGAATAAATGTAAATATATATATGAGTATCAATAATAGTAGGCCTACGAAACATTTCAAAGCCAAATTTGGAATTGAATATAAGTGTATAATGACGTTAGCTTGTAATGGTGTTACTCTCAAGCATTTTCCTTTTATTTTTATAGCTAGCTAAGGTTGTGGGGATGGGAGGGGGCAATCCCCAAATACAGATCCCACATGAGAGGTTATTCAGTACGATCCAGTTCAGATGGTGTACCTTACAATTAAAACACAAATAAAATTGTTTCTTGTAAATAGCAACAGGTCTCTTTCTATGTATGTAGTGTTTATATGTGTAATTTTGACAAAACCTAACCCCCCCTGCCTTTACACCCACTACACCACTTTCTAGCGTACATGGACGGGCTAGATATACGTAGGCTTGCTAGCTAGCTATTGTTTATCATACCCAACTGCAAGCTAGCTAGGTTCTTTTATATCATACATGGAAATGTATCCACATTATATACTATATATATACACCATATATTACTGTTGGTCTATGTTGCCTAACTAATTTTAGTTTAGTTTTTTTGGCATTTAAAATATGACACATTGACAATCCTTGTCAAGGATAAAATGAGAAACTTATGGACTTATTTCCATCATTGTTCTTGCTTAGACATTTCTGATTTTTTTTTAATTTCCTCAATTCATTAGGTAATATTTTTGATTATTATGGCCACCATTGCATATGAACAGTGAAAAAAGAGATGTTGACCTTTAAAGTTTATAATGTCTGTTATCATTGATGCAGTCACCTACCAAAATCCATTTGAACTGAAATATTTTTAAATGCTTCGCACGGCAAATATTGATATATGCGATTAATTTCAATTAATTTATCACAAGGCATGTAATTAGTTAGATTATTTTTTTAAATCGCTTGATAGTCATAATTATATTATGTCACTGGTAATCATACAAACACGCAATAGATGTTAACAACAGTCAATAGTATTGGCAGCGCCAAGGTCGTGGAGGGCCCCCAAATCAAATTCTGCATAGGGCCCCATAAAGGCTGGGGGAAACACCACTGATGCACTCATACAAACTGTTCATCACGATGCGCAGAGGATTTTAGGACCTTTCTCCCATTCAACAGTCAGGCGGAAGAGTACAGCACAGAACTGAAGCTGGCAAATTCCCAGCTAAGACTACAATGTCTTATCCACCATTGTAAGAGCACTGTGAGTTCTGCTCTTTCGAATTTCCAAACTGCACTGTGCCAGTCAGAATGTGAACAGCACTCTGTATTTCCTAAACCGAAAGCTTTAGAAAAAGACTCAAAAGTGCTGTTTGGGAGAGAAGGGACATGGGGTTGAGGAGGTTCGACAGACAGCTCAGAGGCAGGCCCTCAGTATATTCAGGTAGCCATTTTGGACTGTTGTCTGAGACACATGCCAGATAGAAGGCCCTGTAATTCTATATCCAAGGGTGTCACCTCGCAGCAAGTCTCATGGCAAGCGGTTTCCACAGCAACCAGAGGCTTGCATATGAGAACGATGAGATCCAGGTGAGCGAACGTTTTTGTTGGTTTTTTCATTAATGACCATAAACCAGAAGCTTTTGAGAATCTTGTGCCTCCACTGAGTTTCAGGAACATTTAAAAGAGGTGACGCAGGGCACTTTATCACCACAAATGGAAGACCTCACCAGTTTGGCAGCTCTGAAAGGTGACAAAAAGGAAGCTGACCTTTGAAAACTGTAACATTAGCCATGGCTCTCATAAATCAATGATGTCACCATCCTACAAGCCACACACGGCAGGGACACACACCCCTGAACAAACTTGGACCGCTGATGCTTTTGATGGAATTGTCAAGGACTGATCACAGTGGTGAATGGGGACTGTAAATGTAAGGCTAACTCACAGAGACGATCATCTGTCTATGGATGGCTATCTATCTGTGGTTCACAACACATGGACAAATTTAGTCAGTTCCACTTGACTATATTGGTTTTGAGGAGAGGCCAGATTATATTCAAGGCACAGTTCAAAAAAATTTATGATCTGTTGAACAGTCAGTGCTGTGCATAAGGGGAATGAACAGCTGAACCACTACCCACAATCCCTTGCTGGATGACAGACATTCAGACATTCCAATTGCTCCTTTTAGCATTATTGAAAGGAAAGAGCTTGTGATTAATTGAGGCTATTCTAAACACAGGTGTCAGTGCTAACACAAAAGGGCTCTAAAATATCACAGACAGGTTTGTGGGCCAGAAAAGACTGCAGCAGCAGTGCATTCACAACACCAACGAAAACAGACACACATGTTTGTGTCATTTGAAGTTGTGATCTGTTGAAAAATGTTTGTCTAAAGAGGCAGTTTCTCCATGGACTCCCTCCCAAGATCAAGACGTGAAACGGTGCTCAGTCATAATAAGCCGATTACGGAATCATCAATCATTCTCCACTAACTAGCCACCACTTAAACTCTCATAGCCCCCACCATTCATGCATCTTTCTTTGAAATTAAACTGTGAGTGAATGTATTTGCAAATAAAATTACACACAGGTCAAAGTGTAGATTGTGTCAAAAACAGATGTCACATTTTGTTGCGGAGTGCCACTGTGTTTAGAATATTAACACTGGTGGGTGTGAAACAACAAAAAGAGTTACATATTCCACACCCTGTGTTCAATCCTAAAAGGTTGCATTTATAATAAAACCATTCAAATAGTAAAATGTTTGTCGATGGCCATTCATGAAGCCCTCTGGTAGCTTCTTTCCCAACAATGCTGATTGGTTTCCTCAGAGCCCAGAGCCCAGAGCCCAAGAGACAGTGTGTGAGTACATGTGTTTGTGGATGTGAGTGAATGAGTGTGTATGTGTGTGTGTGTGTGTGTGTGTGTGTGTGTGTGTGTGTGTATCTGCATGAATACTGTGTATGTACTAAAATATATTTTGCACACAGCCTCTGCACAAACAGCGCCTTGCAAAATCAATGTGTTCAGCGTTAAAAGACATAGCTGTGTCATAAGGTCCATAACTGAGAGAGATAACTGAGAGATGAATGGGAAAACCCAGCATTTGATTCTCTCTCTCTGTCTATGTCTCCCTCCCTCGCAGATGACACCGTTGACTCCCCATGCCTCACCATGGCAACGGCTTTATGTTAAATGCGTATGGAGACATAAAGCATGTATTTGCTCAGCATGAGTGACAGTTGCCGATCAATGTGACCACGGCGCTGTCTCCGAGCACCGAGCAACTCACAATGAAATTAACCGGGGAGAGGGCTTATAAATATCACATCATATCATAAATAACATTCAAGTATTGTTTTAGCATTGTTTTATTGTTGCTGTTTGGCAATAATATTTACCCTGTTGTGCTTTGTCTGAATTACCAAGGCTCACTTCCAGGGTAGAATTTTATATGACAGTAATATTTCTACTGAGCTGTCCTCAAGCCACTGTGGATCTGAAACAGGCAGATACATGGTGAGCTACTTTAGTTCCGGGGGACAGTGTGACTCCTGGAGGGCTATTGTGTACACTCGTTTTTGTTTCTTAGTCACTTAGTGTCTTTGTTCGCTAATTAACGATGTACAAAAATATACCCTGCTTCATTTGTTTGCTAGACAACAGTCCGAATGCCGGGGTTAAGGGCAGTCCTCGGCTGTCACTTGTGATGTTGTCAGTTATGTCAGATCACATAAATTATGGGATTTATGAAATAATTAATTTCGGTGCTTGGCACGCAATCCAGAATCAGGGGAGACCCCTCCGTGTGCCACAGTTTTAGGGGCATTAGCACTTTGTAATAATTGTATTTGTGTGTTAGGGGCAACTTTAAATGACTTAATACAGACTGATGTTCAGCACACCAGAGCACACCAGAGCCCTTGTTCACTTTTCTCCAGGGCACTGTGCAGCCACACCAAAGAAACTTTCATTTTCCAAACCACCTTCTGCAGCCACATTCTGTAAACCTCCATTTGCTGAGAAGGTGACCCAGAGGACGGCTCTATGCGTTCCTGGAAGCAGCAACAGGAAAAAAGAAATCACACGGAAAAAGAACCGTGCAAGAGGTGAAAGTGAAGATTAAAGCCGTTCATCAGAGTCGGCGGGGCTCGGTGCTGGAATGGCGTGCTCAGTGAATGAGAGATTGCAGTTAGAAAGGTGAGGGGCCGCAGCACGCCGCAACGGGAGTGAGTCTCTGCCTCCTCCCGGAGCGTGTGGACCGAGACTGTGCCACAACGCGTCCCTCCCCTTGGTCTTCCACCCCCTCCGTTAATTAAAGCAGGCAGAGGAAGGAGAGAGGGAGATGAGATACAGGGACAGAGGGAGGAGAGAGAGGGAGAGACAGACAAGAGAGGGATGGAGAGATGGAGAAAAGGACAGAGGGAATGAGAGAGGAGAGAAGGATGAGAGAGAGGAAGAAAGGGAGAGAGGGAATCATATAGAGGAGAGAGGAGAGCGGGAGGGAGGTAGAGGGGGAAGGAGAGAGAGAGAGAGGCAGTGAGAGGTGGAAAGGGAGAAAAAGAGAGGAGAAAGGAGGGAGGCAGAAAAGGAGGGGGATGTTGAGAGGGAGGGAGAGAGAGAGAGAGCTAGAGAGAGAGAGAGAGAGAGAGAGATGGACCTGAGATGCACAGCCAGCACTCTGCATAAAGGGGAGCAAACAGCTGAGCTACTACCCACAATCCCTCACTAGATTACAGACATTCTGTCCCCTCTTTTAGCGCCAACAATGACTGGACTTGAACATATAGATACTTGCCACCCAAGCGCTTATCTTGGATCGGCATCCACCTTTTACACAAAGTGGTTGGTTTAGAATTATGGGCTGGTAAGCTGACCTTGGAACAGTCGCAGTGGGCAGAAAGAACACGAAGCTGGTGACTGAGGTCATACCGGGAATCATCTATCAGCCCTAACGCCACATTCAGCCATCTAAAATCAGTTAGCACTTTTCCCCTTTGTCCCAGCCCCAATCCTGAAATCACAGACTGTGTCAGCCCAAAACCAAAGACAAGTTCTCAGTGCAAACAAGACATTTGGCTGTACACGTAAATCTTCTGCCCCACGTTGCTGAATCTAAAATGAGCAAATGCTTATGAATATTCATTAACACAAAGACTGTTTGTTTTTGATTCTGATAACTATGGATAGGCACAGTATTGTTAAAGCAGCCAATAATGTAGAACCCCAACACTGCATGCTGAGAGGAATCCTATGAACAGACAGCACTGGAGCTCTGTAAACACTGAACAGAATACACTTCTGTTACTCAAATCAAAGCAACTGATCCCAGATCAGGATCAAAATTTTACACTAAATGATAGGGGCTAAGATTAGGGGCAGACAAGCTGATCTCACACTGCAGTCACCGCCTTGCCTCCTTCTCTCCCAACCAAGCAGCCTGTCAATCAAAGAGGCCCCGCCCGCTAACCAGAGGACTGAACAAAGCTGATGCTTCGGCACCTCGGCAGGATCCCTGTCGTCCCTGTCCCGCTCACCAGGGTGCGCCGGTAAATGATCCGGGCCATGGCGAGGGTCTTGTCGATCACGCCGTTGCTAGGAGATAATGAGGGGAAACAGGACCGGGATCCTCACTGTAGCCACGGGATAAAGGAGAAGATCAGAGGCGGGGCGCAGGTCCCTGGGGAGCGATCGTTACGGCTGAGGCAGAACACATGACACCCTCTGACAGAAACGGCCTTCCGCCCACCGACCCGAGCAAAAGGCCCTGCTGCACAAAGGGAACCTTTCCCTTCTGCGCTGACAGAAAACCATCAGAGCAATAAATCCTCTCTATCCCCTCAACAAATCAAGCAACACCTCTCCCTGTGCAACGACTCAGCCTTCTCCCATGGGGTACTGCAGTCTATAGGCGCTCCTGTAGGATCAGCAAACACTAAGAAAGAATGACACAGATCTTCAATGTGCTCTTCGACAGCTTATCACAGTTGAACATTCTCAGAATAAATCTTTCTGCTCGAATACATTCTCCTCTTTGGCCACTTGTTGCAGAAAAGAAGGCAAGACCTCTCAAAACTTCACATCAAAGACTGTTTTCTTCAACCGCTGTACTTCTGATCCACAAAGACTATAAAAGGCCTGTTTTTAATGTCGCTTACAAAATTACAGTTTTCAGCAGAGTGACACCGATACTGTATGGTGCCAAATAGACAGGGCTTTAACAACAGATCTGTTCTTTCTTCACATTGTGTTGCATCTACTGTAGATTGCTAGGCACTAATGTACAAACCACCTTTCAGAGCACAAGAAAATAGTGTCCTTTTTGGACACATGAAATCACTACGTGGGCTGCCGGTTCACCACCAACCTGGGTGATCATGTAGGAGGGAGCACCCAGTGAGGTGACAGCAGGGGGCGATGGAGAGCACACCACTGGCTATTACATTTTTATTGCATCTAGTAAAAATGTATTACATTTTATTACTGTAACTTTTTCACAATTGTACTATGTATTTCTTCATTATTTACAATTTCACATTAATTTACTTAATCGAACTCACATTAATCTGAGGTTTCAGATTAGATCATAGTTAACAGATTATGGTAGATATAATGTATTTTCAATAAACATGTGTTAAGACACAAACAAGTACAATGTAGGCATTGTTAATATGTATGTATCTGTTTCTACATGTATTTTACACTTTTTAAATCAAAGGAATTTATGTATGTCTTAAGGGAGGCAAAGCCAAAGGCAAATCTCTGCTTTCATGTGGACAGTAAAGTTATTATTAGTATAATTATTATTAAAGAGCATCTGTGCTCTAACAACCTGCTCAAGGTGCTGACATAAAATCATACCATAACACATTATCATATGAAAATGCAGAAATGGCTCTGGGAAAAGAGAATATTTTATGAAGCTAAAAGCATGACTTCTGGGTTTTGAGATGACACCCCTGTACCATCACTCTTTTAGCTCAATAAGCTATTTCTTTTTTCTGGACTGAATGATGAGCCTCTGACACAGTTATATACTCATTTATTAATTTCATTCTAGTCATGAATCTTTCTGCAAACTGGTGACAGACAAATGAATTCCTCATGTGATATAATTTATTCCTATAACAATAATGCATAATGTATTTCCGTAACTACATCGACAAAAAGACAAAACTGAATCACTTGTCTGCTTCAACGGCAGCGTCAGAAACAAACTCTCCGTGAAGGGGCTTTGGCATGTCCTTTTGAGCTGGGCTGTCATGGTGCAGTTTTAGAGACTGCGACCTTGGAGAAAATGCTAGCATGCACCAGTGGAGCCCGACCCAGGGATCACTAAAATATCCCCAATGAACCACCATTTGCAGTAGGGCACTGTGAGATGAACCGTCCACTGCAGTGTGCTATATGTACAGAGGGAGGAGCCTTGTCGACCTCCTATTCCTGGGCCAGTGAGGCATGGACCAGGAGGGCAAGTGGGAAGCTGACAGTTGAGTAGGAGGTTGCTCCAGGCAGAAGTTGCCTGTAAGTGCTGATCTAGCACCAGTTTTACTGTTCAATGTATAATGGCTAAGATTAGAGTTGTGGCTGGAGAATCTGGTCCTAGATCAGCACTTGCAGGTAAATTCTGCCTTAAGCCATGAGGTCTGGCTGGAGGACCCCAGTCCCATGAGGCCTTGCAGCAGAAATCCACCCAGTCAAACTCATCCAGTCAATAGATGGCTGGGTTTGTTGCAAAACAAATTATTTGCCATTGTACAAACACAAGCAAGTGCATGTAACTATGACTATCAGATAAATTGTGGGTCAGTGAACTGCAAAAGCAGTATGCATGCACAGCTAAAATAAGAAATGAAACTCTGAACCTTTGCACACTTTTTTCAAACACAATCATGGAGAACGTGACCTTTACAGAATCAGTGGGAGGAAGTGACACAACTCACTGAGACTCACTATACATGGTGGTTCCTCTGGCTTATAACTCAGTAAAAGACACTGAACAGAGTGGATCCATCGGTTGACAGGTCTCTAAAACACAGCACCGTGTATATCCACTATTTTAAAACTCACTGAAGGACACTGTACATTTCAGATCCATTAGTTTATAATTCAGTACAACACATTTTAAACGGTGGATGAAATGGCTATGATTTTCACCGAGATGCTGCTCTGTGATTTTTCAGATCCCACACACTCTGCAGGAAAATATTACTCATCTCGTATGATAGCCATCAAAATCAGCCTTGCAGCGGCATCTTATCCTTGAACTTTGTGGTTTTTTTTTTTTGGTTCTCCACACCACAACTCATTGTGCTTTGACAACACCGTAATCAGCACAATCTCACAAGTGAAACATCTGGATGTGCAGACAGTGCTTGGGGAGGCTCTGACCCCTGCACGGGGGTCGGGGTGGGGGGGGGGGGGGGGCAGGTGGGGTGACGGACTGCCCGCAAACTGCGGCGTAGGAAACTGCAGGGGCGGGGGGTTTGGATTTGGGTGCATGGGTAGCACTTTGGATGGGCTTCCATCCTCACATCGGAACAGTGGTCCTGTCTGGCTCTGAGTGCCTCCATGCCATGCCAGGTGGCCTAGCAAAAGCCGGCACTGATGGACACAAACCACCCAACCCGAAACCCACGCAATGTCCTGGGAGGCTGTCTATATTTAAGGAGCGGTATGGGAGGGGATTAGGTAATGGCTGTTATTTTCAATCACTCTGTTTATGACATTATAAAATGGGAACACGATGGTACAGAGATTAGAGCCCATCCACATGAGGGGGAGTGCTGATGTAACGCAGAGTTGAGTTTCCGGCCAAATAACTTTAACACTCAACCCCTGAGTCAGTGCTGATCTAGGATCAGTTTTGCTGTTTATCTTATCTTAACGTTAGGGTTGTGGTTGGGGAATCTGGTCCTAGATCTGCATTAACATTAACATGCATATAGATGGTCGCTGTTAGTTTTGCATTTTGTACTGAAAATAAAACCCAAACCAACCCGACACGTCTTACAATTTCTTCATTTTAGTTAATAATTTAGTTATTTTGTGTAGTATTTTGTGTAGCATAGGGGCCATAGTTACAAAAGTGAGAGATGCTAACAAATTTTTAGCCTTCCACATGTTCACTCAAGTAGACAAGTCTGAAAAGTGACCCCTGTAAGACTGCTGTCATGTAAAGGCAAGGATGAAGAACCCTTGAGCTCATACAGAATAGCTTCCATAGGTGTGAGTGACATTGCAGCTAGCACCATTAAGATATTGGTTGACCATCTGGCATAAACATCACTTCACCAGTAGTGAGTGCACCTATTGTCACCAAGAATAGAGAGAGACAGACCTTTGACTGGGAAACACCTGTGATTCTCCCTCTCTCTTGTGGTTGTTAGGCAGGTCTGCTGGAAGGGACTCCAACTGGCTGTCAGAATTTGACCATCTGACAAATGAAGACTATTTGAATAGATTGATTATTGTGGTTATAACTGAAGAAGAATTATGTAGCACATGATACCTATCATACAAGATAGCTTCTGTCTGTATTCCTAGAGTGTGTGAGAATCATGGGGAGAGCTTCTGAGCACGGTTCCACCAAGCCAGCAAGGGAGCAGCACTGCCACGTCTGTCGCCATGGCGAGGCCCGGCTCACGGCAGACGGCACTTACTTTCGGAGCACGGCGATCTCGTTCTCGATGCTGCTCTCCTTGCCCTTCAGCGCTTTCTTGGGGATGCACTTAACAGCGAACATCTTCCCCGTGGCCTTCTCCTGAGCCAGCACCACCTCAGAGAAGGCCCCACTGCAAGAGAGACACGGAGAGGGGTCCACATCAGAGTAATGGAGACGGAGAGAAAGAAGGATACAGACACTGAGAAGGAGTGATACAGAAGAGGTGGGGGGGGAGGATACAGATGGGGAGAGAGAGAAACAGAGAGAAAGAGAGAAGGAGAGAGAGAGGAAGATAAGTGAGAGACAAATACTGACAGAGAGATACAAACACTGAGAGGGAGTGACAAAGATGAGGAGAGAGAGTGAGAGGGACAGCCAGGGACAAAGACTGAAAGATACAGACAAGGAGGGAATAAATACAGAGAGAGAAAGAGATACAGACAGGGAGAGAGACCATATCATGTTCATTTTCTATATGTTGTTCATATTACACAGAATGCTTTAATGCAGAAATCCTCTGTCATGCCAATAAATCCTCCGTCATGCCAATAAATATAATTTGAATTTTAATTTGAAAGAAAGAGAGCAGGAGAGAAGGCACAAGTGGCAAAATTCCTATGACCCAAAAAGATGTGACCATTCCACAGTATTTTGAAAATCAGTGTTTGTGTGTGTGTGTGTGTGTGTGTGTTGGGGGGCATGTGAAAGGAGGTGACAAGCTACCTTTCCTTTACTGAAAGCAAGCAGACAGTGTGGAATGACAATTAGCAAACGCCGCTCTGCTCACTCATGCCCACTGAGATGCAGCGTTTTTTATGAATGGCTGGATTTCCCCTGCTCTCTTTCACGATGCAGTGGTTTATCAAGGCAAGAGCAGGGATGGGAGGGAGGTTATTTCCCTGTGAATACCCACAATCCCCCAGGGGGGGAGAAGTGCAGGCCACGTGACGTCCTCAGGCCAGATTTCTCAATCTGTTTGCAGTCACACTGCAGAGGCCTGATGCAGAGAGCAAAACAGCTGCGCTCTCTCAGTCAGCAAGGCCTTCAGCAAGACTGTCTGTCTGATCTCTCCTGTGCTTTCCAGAGGCTCCTGTCTGTCTGATCTCTCCTGTCCATATCCAGGGACTCCTTCCTGTCTGTCTGTCTGTCTGTCTGTGTGCTTGTAATTACTCCTGACGTTCTGCACATAAAGCACAAAAAGGAGAAATATTTCCAAAATCAAATAATTAAAAAATATGCAACAAACCAGAACCAGTCTGAGACCAGCCACAATCAAAAAACTGCTGGGAAAAGTGACTCTTGTCTGGCCACACACCTGTATCCAATGAGCCTGCTATACAGTGCTACACAGGTGGGACTGCTTAACCAATATCCGGCCACAAGACAAAAGATTATCACAGACAATAGCCCCACATTCATGCATCAAGAGAAGTACTCACAGTAAACCTTAGATAGTCCCATATTCATTAGCCTCGACAAAAACACTCACAGTAAATCTGGGATAGTCCCACATTCATGAATCATCCTAAAAACACTCACAGTGAATCTGGGATAGTCCCACATTCATGAATCATGCTATAAATACTCACAGTAAATCCACGATAGTCTCACAACAATGAGCCAAGAGCATTCCCTCCCTTGACCTACCCTCTTACCCGGATTCCTCACAGAACAAACCAAAAATAAACTTGGAGCTTCCCCCCATTTGATTTACATGGACATTTCAGCGCAGTCAAATACACAAATACATTCAGTGGCAGATACATTTTGATATTTCTCAAGAGGCCCCTGGCAAAATGGCTCCTTTGATGCATAAATACTGGCCTTTTTGTCACTTGTGCCCTGCATCAGTACAATATATGCGGCCATGACTTCAGCAATATTCACAGACCTCAGAAGTGAAGACCTCAAACAGTAACACGCTTGAATTATTTACGCCACATTGTCAGTCATTTTGAAACATCCTCAGTTTTTCAACCAGATTTTTGTTGTTTTGAAGCATTACCAAAAGCAAAACACTGAGAAAGGAAGCAATTTGGTAATGAATGTCTGTATCTGACCAAAGCTAGTGTTACATTTTTCCATCTGTACAACTGCAGCCAAACTTGTAGGATGTTACTTGAGGCATATTCCGTTGATTGACACCTGAGTACTTTCACAAGTTAAAGTACTGATACCTTGACCAATGCAGTCAGCACTGAATATTTAATATAAGGGTAGTGATGTTGCTTTGTATTGTAGTGTAGTGTAACAGTTTTCACATGTTGCATTCAAAAGCGAACAATTGAGTTATTTGCGACATTTATGTAAACATAACATAATGCTATGTAAACATTTATGTCTTTTCTTAATGAGTATTAGTATGAGCCTTGATAACTTTGCATTCTGGGTAATTACAGACACACTGTACTTTAAGATGGTGAGGTAAATCCAAATTAGTTCATGTATCATTGATAAATACTGCATGAGCTTGCACCAGGAAGCAGGAAGTGGATCATTTATTTTTGCTTTATTTAATAAAGATATTCCAAGTGAGAATTAGATATTCATTCCATTACTTGGAATATAAAATAAACTCTTTCTAGTGCTGTGAAAAATGAAAATGAATATTGTGATTAATAGCAATCGTTTTTTAGTTTTCTGTCTAGTCAGTAAATTTTAATTTAAAAGGAGTCTACACGTGTTAACATATTAATGTCAATATCACATACCAATATGTTTTATTCTGTTATAAAAGAGGTTTTAAAATCAGTACTTTAATATGTGGTGCCCAAACTGCAGATGCTACAGTCACAGAAGTGGTAAAATTATTTAATGTGTCAAGGGTGAACTATGTTGAAAGTCATGATGGCATATGGCCAACAAGGAAAAACAGCACCAGAAAAGAGGGACTGTGGTCACAAGCTGAAGTTCACTCACAGGGACAGACAGCCACTTACTAGGATAGTTGCTCAAAAACAGAAAAACAATGGCCTCAAAAATTACCACAGAAGTAGTAACTACACCTCTGTGACCCAGTCTCAACAAAAACTGTACATCGTGAGCTTCACAAAGATGTTATTTATGGCAGGGCTGCCATTTGCAAACTGCTTGGAACCAAGGCGAGTGGGCAACATTGAATAATGCCTTAGCATTATAGCCAAGGAATACAAACCTATTTTAGGAGACCAAGCGCATGATTTGGTGTTGTTTTCTATAGATATTTGCCATATCCAAGGCAAAAATGGCCCCACACTTACTGATAAACATTCAACAGTGTTTTCATAAAACACCAAGATGAAGAACACTTTCCATGGCCTCCCCAATCACTAGATCTAAATATCATTGAACCTTTACTGCAAGTTCTGGAAAGTGTAGAGTAGAGTTCCATCTGCTTCATCTCTCAAAGAAGTGGAGGATCCTTCTTTGAAAGGCAGTGTACTTCCACAGTTTCAATAACATCTGTGCATCTGTGGGCTGGTTTGTATGCGTTAAGCAAATACAAGCCGTGTCTGTCTCCCTCATTTCTGCATTTGCACAGCACAGATGTAGAGCAAGACGCAAAGGGGAAATCCCGCTGATAACAAAGCAAATCGTCCTCCCCGAGGCAAGCACGGCACTTTGACGTCTCCCATTTCACTGGCTCCACCGGACGTCATCACGCCGCTGTCAAACAATGCCCCTTGGGACGCATTAAAAATACACAGAGCCATTCACTAGGAAACCCCTATTACACCTGACGTCCCCAGGAAAAAAGGGAAGACCCACTACATCCTCAAATATTGACTCGGTGAAAAGCGTGGAGGACCCGCGTGTGAGAGGGTGAAAGGTTATCAGAGGCACTCACCGCAAATGACTTTTCCGCACATGAGCTACATTCACATGCACTCCGTGAAAAACAGTGAGCTGGGTTTTTTTAAAAAAGACATAGAGGCAGGATTGAGCTGGGTTGTGAAATTGACCAGCTGTTCAAACAATGGATGACAACAGCAAATTCAAGGACATTAAGGTGGTGGTTCTCTGACTCACTTAATATGCTCATCTGAAATGGAGACTTTCTTTCTAGGTCAACGGAAAAAGTCAATCGTCATTTCAATAGCGTGTGTGGGGACAACGTTTGTGGTGTGACATCGCTGGTTTTCACCTGACCACAAGGAGGTGTAGGCCACTTAGGTAGATGGGTAACCCCACTGCGCAACACGATACCGTGACAAAGCTCAAAAAAGTTGGCGGCACCTTCGCCTATTCAGTTGGCACAAATGATACTTTTGTGTGTTTTTGCCCTGTCAGCTGTTAAGGTTTCTTACATCGTGTCGTGCTGCGATATTCATTTCCCAACTTGACGCCGTGACATCAGTAAGACTGCTGTAAAATATGGGTCATTTCAACTGTACTCAGATCAGCTCCTTTTCTCAAAGGCCTTTCTAGCCTCGCTAGTAGCATAGAGTACCTACGGTGAACCAGCTTTGAGCTTTGCATCACTTAGGAACTGAAACTGACAAAAAGAGAGGAAGAATAATGTTTTCAATGGAAAAGAGTAGGCTGGATCAGGAGCAATCTAATGGATTGGTCATAATAATCTAAAAAGAGCTGTACTCAGACTGAAACACGGCACTAAAAAAGGAAGTGCGACCGTAAAACATAAGCGTCTCTTTGTTGTCTTATTGGATCTGGAGTGTTCTGAATAGGCCCTATTCATGCGAGTCCCTGAATGTGCATGCTATGAACCGTTGAGCTGATAGCCCCGCAGTCATTCACTAACTGATAATGGTATGGAGTCAACAGATCGCCAGAGCCATCTGTTACCGCACTTAAAAGCTTTAAAAACAAGCGAGAAATTACGGGGGTTGTGGGTGTTCGTCCGCGCTCTGGCCGCACGTTGCCATGCTACGGTCCTCTCCAACCTGGCCAGCGCGACTCGATTGTCAGTCCCCTGCCCCCCCACCCCATTATCTCCCTGATGCGTTCGCGCATCCTTCGAGCATCCAGCCGATCGTATCAAGCATTAATGCTGACTGGGACATGAGGATATCATCTCTGTTTTCAATGACAGCGCGGGGGACAGAGATGACAATGCCGCTTTCATAAATAGCATTTCCCACAATTGTGTCAGGCCTTTAAACACAGGGGAATTGACTGGCAGGTGTGATATCAGAGCTAGGGAAGAACATAGCAGAGAGGATCAGGGAAGGGAAAAATAGTATGAGCACCATACAGTTCACACGTTTGTTTTTATCAGAGCAAAACATGTACGGACTGCGAGGGAGATCGCCGACCTCTCTCCACCGTGTTCTCTGCATGTTTGATCCCTGATCTCTCTGAGATGCCTGATCTGTGTATGTGTGTGAGTGTGTGTGTGTGTGTGTGTGTGTGTGTGTATGTGTGTGTGCGCGTGTAATCCCCGTTCTCCGTGTGATCCCTGAGCGTGACCCTTGACCCCTGCGGGCATCCGATCCTCATTCTCCGCACGTGGTTCCTTCCTCTCACGGTTCTCTTTTCTCCCTGGAGAGGTGGAATCGGAATCCTAACCGCAGCACTGGGGGCATACATTTGAGGGAGGACACCGTGGTTGACCAGAGCACTCCTCTAACAGGATCTCCTCCTCCCCCTCTCCCTCCCTCACACACACACACACACACACTGATGTCACATTTCACTTAAACCCTTAAATCCCTTTCCGGTGCTTCTCGATGGCTTATTTTTAGTTTGTTCCAGGTGTGTGTAAAAGCTGTCATGGACAAAGCAGACATAAACACCGCTCTAATAAAAGGCCTCAATTCCCCAGTGAAAGCCTTCTATCTGAGTGCGCTTTCAACCTATTGTGGATGCGCTGTGTTTGCAGGGTGCTCACCACTCCAGACTCCAGTGCTTTTTCAGCAGCTGGCATTGTACTGATGTTTTAAGGCCGGTGTCTGAAAAGCCCTCTTTAGTTCTCATGGACCTCACAGCAGTGGTTCTAGGCATAATTCATATGTGAGTGCTGACCTATGATTGTCCAACCACAATTCTAACCTTAACCATTATATGAAAATCAGCAAAACTGGTCCCAGATCAGTGCTTACTTGTGCTTGGAGCCTAAGAAGTGGCATTCCCCTCTGCTTTCTCTTTCTGAGTGATTCACAGGCAAACAGCAAACTGTGGTAATGTCGCCGTGGAATACATGAGGGCAGGTAATCCGAGTGTGCTGTGGTTTTAATGCACCCTCCATCCACCCACATATATGCCAACGCGCACACGCACGCACACACATACACGCACTCACGCTGTCTGAATGGGCGCTAATTGAGCGGGACGTTTCTCTGTGCATTTTAAAAAGCCTCTCATTCTTCTTCATTTGCAGAGTGCTCATTAAGCGCAGATAAATGGAGTGCCCCCCGATCCCCCCCAATCCCCCCCCACCCCTTTGAAGTGGCGAAGTCCCTGCTGTGCAGTGTGGCCTGGGTTCCCTCAGACGTGACCATTCGCTCTTCATAAACTGTCGCCGCTACCGCCCTGTGATGCCGGCCTTACATCACCCACTTGGTTTAATAACCCCTGTGGTTATTAAAAGTCTTCTATCCCACGCTTCCTGTACCCAGGAGGGGAAGAGGTGCAGAGTGTACCTCTGCTGTTTTCCCAGGATGTCCTCCCCAGATCACAATGCCTGAAACCCACCCCTCTTACCCCTTGACTTTCAATGATAGCAAGGATGATAGAGTTGCCAGGCATCTTCTGCCGAAGATACCTACCTACCTAGTTACAACACTTAAATCTTTCCTTTTCTTTTGTATGACTGTAGGATGTTACTGCATGGCCAGAATGGAACCCGGGAGAGGGGGAGGATGGGTCAGTGGAGTTATGCAGGAGTAGAAATGGGGAGAAAGTTGCTACAGAGGCTGTGGACTTGAATCCTGTCTTCCAAACAGAGTGTCTTGCGCATCTCACAGCAGAGGGGAGAGGAGAGAGGGGCTCCTTCATTTCAGGTGCTGAAGTGATGTCACTGGCCCCTGTGATCTCCCTGTGCCTGCTGTCAGATGGATTCACAGGCTTGTGAGCTCCTGAGTACTGGTACAACTTCAGTCACAAGGCTGTACAGTCAGTACTGAATGAGGGATTATGGGGCTGTACAGTCAGTACTGAATGAGGGATTATGGGGCTGTGCAGTCAGCACTGAGTAAGGGAATAGGGGCCTATACTCTCAGTACTAAGTGTAGGATTATTGGACTGTACAGTCAGTACTGAGTGAGGTATTATGGGACTGTGCAGTCAGTATTGAGTGAGATATTATGGGGCTATAGAGTCAGTACTAAGTAAGGGATTATGGGACTGTACAGTCAGTACTGCGTGAGGTATTATGGGGATGGACAGGTAAAACAAATCACTTCTGACGTAGACGAATCCTGTTACTCCTTCAGTAGCAACCTTAGAGAGTATTACTGAGGACTGAACTCGAGGGAAGGAATGTCATAGACCCTGATTTGCAGCAATCCTGCACTAAATTCCTCATCTGCACCAGGTCGCTGACCGTACAAATCATTCAATGACTAGACCAGGACCAGTCAGTGTCAGTTAATATTCAATCAGCTGCTCTTCTCCAAATGCCACCAGATCATTCTCTACCTTTTTGCATGAGACAGTAGCAGAGCAGAAAGTAATAGCCTCTGTGAGTTAAAGCCGCTAACATGGGCGTAGCAGGTAGCAAAGTGCTTTCAGCAGTGACATCACTCCCTGAAAGTTTGGTTAGCTAGCGCTGTTGCCTGTGGAGCTAGGGGTAAGCTGCCTTTAGCTCAACGGGAAACGACGTTGGCCGTTAGAGTTTGTCACATGATGAGCACTGGGGCTCGGAGCTCGCTCGCAGGGTTGCGGACCCTCTTTAACGCTCGTCAAATGATGTCCCCTGTAATGGCACACACGTGACACGCCGCACCAGCGATGTAAGTTAACTCCTTTGATGCTCTCCGCAGCTCTGTAATGCCTTTGGCACGAGGCACTGCACCGCAAATTAAGCCTTTGCATCTGCGCCACGGCTGGCGTAGAATGCAGCCTAAAAAAAAAAGAAACAAAAACCCGAAAAGAGTGGGGAACGGGGGCGTGCGTAGGCACGGAGCCGCCGGAGGCGTTCGGGCGGATCTTCTCCAGCGAGCGAAATCTCATCTCTCTGTCAGCGAGGCTCCGCCGTCGCTGTGATTGCATGGTACTGCCAGTGAAAGACACCAGAGGCCTGGGAGGGAGGGAGAGAGGGAGGGAGAGAAAAAAGGACTCCTCTGAGATCGAGCCGCTCCTCGGGAACGACGTCTCGGACGTGATGCGGAGCGACAGGAGGGGTACATAAACAGGACCACGACTGAATAGATGGTGGCGTTCCCGGGGAAATTCTGTGTATACTGTCGCATGGACGGTCACAAACGGAGTGGGGGGGAATTCGATTCCGATGGAGTTTGGGCAGAAGCCGGAGACAGGCCTGCTGCAGCCCACTCTCCCAGGGGACCAGCTGACAAATTAAACAAATGCACCATTTGCCTTTTCACAGAAAATAAATAAGTCGGCCCAAATTATTAAATGAAGCAGTCAGGCTGAGTAATTGTAAGGAATTTTCAGCCCCAGCAGAAGAAAAACCTGTTAGATCTGACGTGGCAGTGCTACAGTGATCTCAAACACACAGCAGTGCAATGGGGGGATGGCCACATACACACACACCCACACTCATTAACGCAATCAGCCACTCACATTCACACACACAATCACACACACAGTCACACACATACACACACTTACTAACACAGTCACTCACATTCACACACATTCAAACATACACAATCAGTCACTTACATGCCCACGCACAGTTGGTCACTCACATCCACACACTCCCACACACTCACAAACATGCTTACATATACACACAGACACACATGCACACACACACTCCCTCACACAATTAATCACTCACACTCACACACACTCAAAAATACAAAATCAGTCACTTACATGCCCACGCACAGTTGGTCACTCACATCCACACACTCCCACACACACACAGACATGCTTACATATGCACACTCAAATTCAGTCATATACGTACATGCAACTGGACTTTTAAGAGACACAGCATGGAAGTTATTTTCTAATGAAAATAAATTCTGTTAATGAGAGTATTTCAGCTGCAGTACAGTTAACTGTTGTGCAGGGCCTGGGAAAAACTGATAGCCTCATTATGAGAATTTGACTGGTTTGGTTTGATCAATTACCACTTCAATCACACGAACACAATTAGGTGGAGGAGGAAAATAATCTCTGTTACTCTTGGCGGTTTTGCTTTGGTGAATCAGCACGGTACGAGATACCGATATTATCCGAACGCCCACTCTACAGAATAGCGTTCATGCGAACATTTATACAACGTAGAAGTAACGTCGCTCAGTAACACACAGCTGCATGCTCTTTGCAGCTTCGTCCGGCGAGCACGTCCTCACAATTACAGTGAAGGAGAACCGGCAATTAACTCGCTTGTTAATGGATCTTAACCATGTTACGTGTTTTACGTGCGTTTTATGCCGAGGTAACGCTATCCCTCGCAGATCAAATTACTGCGGCATTCCCTGGCACAGCGTCTCTTGGCCGGCAGGCCCGTTGTCATATCACAGCCAGAGGGAGCGAACCCCATGAATCACAGCTCTTTTAATGTTATGCACACTTCCTGAAAATTGCTTCTTCTCAATGGGTGGGGCCAAGCCCGAGATAAAAGGGTGTCTACTGGGGGTGTGCCACACAAGCTGTCTGTCACCCTGATTGATGGGCTGGAGAAGGAGCAAACTGGATTTTGTCCCAGATAGTCAATAAATGCTGATAAATAAGGTGCGCCGCAGTGCAATGCCTCCTGGGAATTACGAAGCGAGGGGCACCATATTGTAGGGAAGTAATAAAATCTGCACTGTGAAGGATCTGTGGCCTTCCCCCTTCCTGCTGAGCCTTTCTCTCCCTCTCTCTCCCTCACTCGCTCGCTCGCTCTATCTCTCTCTTCCCCTCCGTTTATTATTTTCTATTTTACATTTCTTTTAAAGGGGGATGAAGAGAAATATGTTAAGCTTGTAGGAATCCTTTTTTCACTGTGAAATAAAGAAGAATGAAAAAGTCTCTCCCTCTCTCCCCCCTATCCTCTGTCTCTCTCTTCCTTTCTCTCCTTTTTGTTCTCTCTCTCCCTCTCTCACTGATAAATCTTTCCTGGCCTTGTGGAGGATTGCGGACTATGGGGGAGGGGAGATGACTTCACAGGAGGGGTCAGTGTCTCCTGGGTGGGGGGGGGACAGCAAAAACACGAGGACAGGGGGCTCGTGGGGGGAGACTCACATGGGGGGTGCTCTGGCCATTGCCACTTCTCCATCACCTTCTCCCGGTACATGGAGGCAGGGGGTTTCCTTCCCTTCCCCCAACGTGTGTGTGCGTGCATGTGTGGGTGGGTGTGTGTGTTTTAGGGAGAGGGGAGGGCAGGTGGGCTGTGTGATATTATCTCCCCAAAGGAAACATGGGAAATAGGTTCAGGAGGAGACATGTCAATTGCCACACTGACATCACTGACAGGACTGTTATTGCTTTTCGTGTGCGTGCATGTGTGTGTATGTGCATGTGGCTGAAAGCCAGACAGCGAGGAAGCGGGGAGTTTCCTCAATTTACTGGTCATCGCTATAGCACCGGTGCACTTTCCCCCAATTTTATGTGCCAATAAAGCCAGATTCTAATTTGAAGGATCTGAGTGAAGGATTGATGAAACAAGAGAAGAGAAAGAGAGACAGAGAGAGAAGGAGAGGGGCAGAGAGGGTAGGAATAGCGAATCAGTCATGATCTCTCAGCACGTTTTCAGAGGTCGCTGTGCATCTGTCATGTTCTGATAGGCTCATCGAATCTGCTGCGGCTGCATTATTGCCATATGGTACAGCCTTTATACAGTGCGCTGTAATGTTCTTACTGCTCAACCATCACAGCAATACAAATAATCCAGATATCAACACAGCTCTTGTACTGTAATCTGTAGTCCTATTAGAGTGGTGACTCTACGACATGTATTTATGAGAGATATATTATAAAACATCTAGATTCTAAATGTACATCTGCACATCATATTGGAATGAGCAACATGTAAAAACAAATAAGCATATGTAAACACTATGCTTGCCATGGACCTGACATTCAAAGAGTAACATGTTGTAATGTGGCAATGTTTTTAATGCATGCTTAATGCATAATCCATATCAAACCTTAATGACCCAGACTAAACACCTTGATGTGTAGAAGCTGGCTAGAAACCAGACGGCTCTGGGTTTGAATCCCCCCAGCTGGGTCATGTCAGAGAAAGAGAGACTGAACCCACAGGGAGGCACTCAGCATGGAGTGTTCAACAGCAAGGTTACCGGTTTGATTCCCTCGGTGGAGCCCTGCTGTTGTACCCTCAGGCAGAATACAATTGCCTCGGGAACTGAGCAGCTGCGTGAATAGATAACATCTAAAAATTGTAAGCTATGAAAGTGGTGCTAGATAAGAACATCTGCTAAGCAAACACAATGTAACATAATGAGGCCATACAATTCTCCGGGCGATTACTTTTCCATTCACCGTTCCTGTTTTGTCCTTACAGAAACGGTGACCCTTCTCACCATTTAGGTTGCTGGTTAGGTAACGCAAAGGGCACAATGCTTCCCGCCTCCACGGGACTCGACCCCTGGTTTTCAGTCAGCCGGAGGGGTAGAAAGTTTTGCTCTAATCTCTCTCTTAAGGTACGTTCTGTCCTCTAAACCGCTGGAACCCAGAGCTCCGGCGTCGGACATCCACTGATCGCAATCTGCTTAAATTGCATTGCTCGATTTTAAAAATACCTCTGTCAAGGATTAAATCCCCCCAAAAGATTATGAATGCCTCTCAAATTAAATTAATCCTAAATCCTAAATCACCGCATTGTCCTCCGCGGGATGAGGACAGCCGAAATGAAAAGGTTGCATACCCCGTGCAGTTATTACCAAACTTCAATCAAAATGTACCGCGATATATTGGCAATTTAGGCCTACACAAATAAACGCACTTTTCTGAGAACAAAGTTTCTTTAAAAGAAACTTGTAACGTCACAATATTATTATGTTTTCAGATACAAACAGGGATTCTCTGCCCCCACCACCACGCAGAGGAACGCACCCCAACACAAACATGCGCACTCGCAGACTACCACGCAGATGCACCTGCTCATCTGCCCTGCCTCCCACGAGCCCTTCAGACTCTCTGCTAACCTGCACCTATCATGTTTCAGGATGAAGAGACATCAGAGACCCCGGCGCCTCCTTGCGCCAACGGAAACAATGCTACCCTGAGCGCTCGACCTGCAAGCGAACCAGCCCCACGGCGCGTGTGGAGCAGGGGACCGGAAAACCGGTCAGCTGGTCATAGTCACTGTTCACCCTTCAGATACTCACTTTTCCATCAGATCTTTCCGACCTTGACCTTGCACAGCCAACGTACACCGATGGGCAGCCTTTACAATTCATTATTGGGTGATTCACAGGGGAAAAATCCCAAACAGGTCAATCAAATGTTTTTTGAAAAATATTTATTTGGATTAATGGTTTAAATCCAAAGCCTTTATTTTGTATCGTGAAATAAGCACATTTCTGATTCGTTTATGCAGCAAAGCAACAGTAATTTAAATGGTGTCTCTGTAACCCGGCACAAAAGCTGGTATCGCACAAAATAACAATATGCGTATTCATTGCACATTCATTGTTGGTGTAAATAGCCTAGCACAGTTGCCACGACAGCAATTAATGGCCAGTTACATTCTGGGTTTTGGATCCACCAGCTGAAGCCATGCTGTACATATCTAACAGACAAAGGAACATACAGAAACTATTCAACTTTTAAATCACTGTGGCGTCTCTCTCTAACCGTATCTTTCAAGAGGTGAAAAATTATATATGATAAGTGCGAGTACAGGGGCGTCACGTGTGTAGCTAAACTGGCAGCTGACAGTAGGCCTAAAGGTAACATTTAAGTCCCTTACCGAAAATGTGGTAGAGTTTACTCTTGATTGAAAATAAAGGGATAACATTTAATAATCTCCCAATTGACAGTGTTGATTGCCCTGTCTTTTTGAAGGTTTCTTGCTCCCGGTCAGCTGAACTGCAAGCTGACCTTCCTCCTTCACTCTAGAAATCTCCGTGTGATAAATCACTGTGACTGCTGATTTCCCCCGAGACACCAATATCCCTCCAATAATCAAGAACATTGATTGTCCGTCTGTGGAGCAAGAGTGAGCACATCCTGATGTGTATGTTTGTGCTTAGTGCTTACGTGCTCAAGTGCATGTGTGTATTCGAAGGTGAACGTGTTATTTCCCGAACAGCGCTATTATAATCTATTTTGTAGCGCAGTATGTTGTGCGTTTGGTCTTGGAGAAAGAAAAAAAAATCAAGAAGGACTATAACACAATCTTATCACCACAACACCCTCTGAAGAAAAAGGAGGATTAATCAGGTTGTAGAATGTTTGACATAACGCCCCGGTAATGGGTATCGCCGAATGACGGAGAAACTACCGTTCGGCTGTAATGGGCACAGACGGAGCCGTGCACTGAAAATGAGTTTTTCTCCCGCCATTGCTGTGCGCGCGATTCCATTCCCACCTCGACTAGTCGTCTCGCCCCGCACCTGGGCTAATGGACTTGTGTTGCATCAGATTTGGTTCCCTTCACGCATTAGCATCGGGATGTTTATTTATACGCTTTCCCATGTGAGTTATTCTGAAAGCCAGCCGTCTCCTTTCTGCGGATGTCCCTCCCCTGCCGTGAGACAGAGAGAGCCTCCCATTTTTGAAAAATGAATAAATGACCTATGCCAACAAGGGAAGCCCTTGCGGTTGCTGCCACTCACATTCGTGATCAGTGAGGCCTGCGTCACACTCCATGTTCCCCACACCTCTGTCATACCTGTTATGCGATGATGACAACTCCCCCCCCCCCCCCCCTTTCCCCCACACACTGCTTTCAAGAGTTTCCGTGGGAAACACTACCCGGTGTGAGGTATCCCAATGTGGGTTATCATGTTTGTGATGCTGCCTTGTAATGGTTGGTGTTGGAGACAGACGTCGCCTCATCTCAAGCCAACAAACCACGGAACCCTCCCCCCCATGGCATCAAAATGAGCCATGAGTCGCAGGTTTAAAATAATGTGGGCTGTCTGTCTACCCCTGGGGCATCTCTGGTTCTACACCCCAGGGCCTGGCAGGCAGGGAGGCGCAGCTGAGAGGGCCGAAATTACCGCCGTGGCGAAGCAGACATCCCCCTATTTCAGGATGACATTACAGGGCTATTTGTTGGAGAGAGACACCTGGCAGGGGTGGAGAGGCAACAGCAGAGTGCAGAGAGGAGCTCTGTATAGAGTGTAATCGGAGAGAGTCATGTGCAAGAGCTACAGGTCTGCCAGACGCTGTGTTTTTCCCGTTGTCACGGTGATTCAGCCCATTTCCCCACTGTCGTCGGTCGCAGCGGAGACAGGGCAATGGTAAAGTGGAACCACCTGCTATCGATCCTCGCCACATGGCACTGAGCACTGAGTCACACGTGTATACACCCCTCCCCCACCACCATAATGTGGTGAGGGACAGCATGCTACATTCCAGGCTGCTTCCTCCATCCCTACTGACCAGGTGTGCTGAGGGCTGATCAGTAAGGACCCAAGTAGGCATATATTTATAACACATGAGACCAACAGCACTATGGACCAACTACAGAATGGTGACTGGACCATGTCTGTCACCCTCCAACCAAAAGGGGGCAGCAGAGTGCAGGGTCCTCATTAGAGCACTGAAATGAACCCCTGCCTGAAACTGAACTGAGTCATCTTAGAAAACAGGGTATATTGTGCACCTATAGCAATATGCTAAGTTCCCACACGGCTGGAACAGGAAGGCCACCCGCTGAATACAGAGTGGTTCCTCCTGCCACACCTACTGAAGTTCTGTGTACACCCAGGATACCTGAAGGCTGAATTCCACTGGAAAGGCCTGGTCCTATTCACATACTCTACCAAAAAATGACATCCCACCTCTATCCCAGCATGCTGTTCTGCTCTCTCTAGCCCTCCCCCACACCCCCCCCTCCAACCCCTACCCACACATGCTGTAGGCAGAAGCTGCTCATAAGTGCTGATCTTGTACCATTTTTTAATTTAGTTTATACTGGTTAAGGTTTGAATTGTGGTTGGGGAGTTGCGATAGCAACTTCTGCCTCTAGCCACACACCCACCGGGCCATAAGCACAAAAAAGCAGTCTCTCTTCAAAGGCAACCCCTCACACTCTCTGTTCACTAGGCTAATGAACTAATTAACATGCTGCCACAAAGTGGTGCTGGATGTAATTAGCGTTCCAGCGTTTTAACATACACTTTCAAAAATCCAAACCCCTCCAATCAATACCAGATTGACAGTTGTCCTGTGCCCAGCAGAAATGGCCCGGGAGACCCCTGAAAACGCAGCAGGGAACAGGCCTAGTCCCGCAGGCCCTTGCGGTAAACCGGCCTGTCCCCCTGGACCTCTTCAGAGGGGGTGTTCACTTTACATGTTATCTGGGCCGTGCTGACACGTTGCTCCCCAGTGCATGCCATGCCTTTGAAATATGCATGAAGCTTTAAGTGGAGTGCATCGGGGGAGACTGCTGATGCCGTGCAGTGAAACCCTGAAGCCTTCCTCTCCGAGGGTCACAGGGCGTGCATCGTGAACGGCTGTTACCCTAGCTTTGTGGAATCGATGAGGCCCAAAGGGAAAGTCAAGCCAACAGACAGACAAGCAGACAAACAGACAGACAGGCAAACAGACAGGCGGACAAGACAAGACAGATAGACAGACAGGGAAGCAGACAGACAGGCAGATGAGGGAAGACGAGACAAGACAAGGTAAGACAGAGGAAAAGACAGACAGGCAAGCTGACACACAAACAGACAGACAGGCAGACATGGCAAGACCACACAAGCCAGATGAACAGAAGACAGACAAGCAAACAGACAAATAAAGATTAGCTCCAATGACAGTTCTGCCCTCACTGAGAATTCTGAACAAGTTCATTCAATGTTAACCAACTGCAAACCACGTTACATCAGTCTAGCCCCATCCTGTGTGAATATCACCTAACAGAAAGCTCTGCTGTTCGACTGTGTCTATATTGACACCCTGAACAGCTGAGAGAAGATAAAATGACTTCTTCCAGCATTGGCCTTGTCAAAATGTGCATGTCATTTACAGGTACAGCAAATCGGCCAGCAAAACACTCCTCGATATACAGAAATGAGTTTTGTTCTGAACCACTTCAGATGTTTTCCCACGTCAAGACTGGGGAGTCGAGAATATTCACAGGTTCCTCCTTTGTCTTCCTCACTTTCTCAGTGGATGGGAGAAAAATTCTTGATATAACCTCACACCACACTGTCGCACTATGATCCTGCGAGTGCCTGCTGAACCTTGCTTGGATCTGAGTGCGTTTTCCCCAGCACTGGGGACGGGGGGGGTTAATTAAAGTGTGCTGTTAAATTCAGTGGAACGTCACTCTACAGAGGGATGCGCATGGTGGGGGGGTGAGGGGAGGGGATGGGACAGAGCGTCCTGAAGCCTCCTGGCTGCTGCCTGTCCTCAGGATTTTGCCGCATTGGGAGGCACGATTAAAGGCACTCTCTGGAACAGACAAGCTCCGCCCTTCTCTCCTCCTTCTCCCTTCTCTCCTCCTGTACTGGCACCTCCCTCTCTTTGGTTGTGCATTAGCTCAGTGTCCTTCCTTCACTGTAAACTGTTATGTTGCGCAAAGGTCAAAAACCACAACAAAGTTAGGCTCCTTTGTAACGACTTGCTGCTGCAATCTCTCAACCCACTGTTTTTTTCTGAATGAGGAAGAATGTGAATATGAATGATGTGAGGGAAAACGGCTATGGTGTGTGTGTGCGCACATGTGTGTGAAAAAATAAGCATCATATATAAGCACCCCCTCCCCCCCAACTCACATGCACACACACACACACACACACACACACATTCATGTAGGAGTGCTGTCACCACTCAGTGTGGATTTGCTGTGTAAACATTGGCCCCAACAGCAGCCCAGTTGCTCTCCACCAATGGCTGTATCTGTCACGGGCCTCTGTTCCACAGGGGTTTTAAAGAGCCTGTTAACCCAGAGCAGATGGGATGTGGGAAAGATGCCCTGTGTCACACACACCAGCATCTGGCCCTGGGGGACTCACGCAGCAGAGTCACTGTGGGTCAGAGGGCATAGGCCCAAGGTGTCTGTGTGTCATGGTATGTATGTGATTTTGTGTGTGTGTGGGGATGAGTGACATAGATTGTAATTTTGTGTGTGTGTGTGTGTGTTCTGTACTTCACCTATCTGCTGACAAGAATACACTAGCTGGTGCTCCATGGTCTCTATGAGAGCCTTACTGCCTGTAGAGGTTCTGTCGGAGGAGCTCTGTACAGGCCGCACTAACCACTCTTGGTGTACACTCTGCTGAACCTCTTCATCCATCCGAAACTGATTCTATCCACACAAACGACACACTCAATGACTCTGGCTGCAGCTACATCCACTTCACCACCTCTCAGACCCTGCCCTTCAGACTCAAAGAGCACTGACGACACAAAAATTACCAAGCCCCACCGTGTGATTGGACACGGCTTCAAACCAGCTTCAAAACACATTATGAACATGGTGTGAAATTTAAAAAGAAAGAAATACAAAGGATTCGTGTGTATTAATTCTTGATATTAGTAATTCACAATCCCACATCCCACGTTAGTCGCAACAATGGCTGATGATTACAGTACTTGGGACTGTGGGGATTAATATCTCCAAATGCACACACACACACTGTGGGGATTCATATCTCCAAATACACACACACACACCTGGGCCGATGGCGCATCACTGCAAGGGAATCCTAGGTACTGTTTCCCATGTGAAACCTCCCCCCACCCTTCCTGTTGCCTGAGCAGGACCGACAGCTGCCGGCATCTGCGACGATGCGCGGCGTAGTGCTGAGAGATAAAAGGCCCCGGTGTGCTCAGACTGCTGCATGCTGCAGGAACACTCGAGCAGACGCCAGAGCAGAAACCCATTCCTCCAGAGTGGCTCCTCAGGGGAGCTCCACAGTTTTCTTAAAGAGTTCCTGGAAAATCAATACATCCAAACCCTCAATGGTTACAAATTCACCAAACGCTACAAGACTGGTTCTCTTTTTTTCTGTCAACATCCACAGTCCTGTCAAGGTGAACCCCAGGCTGCTAGAGGAATGCCTGATTACAGCGCTGTCTCAGATGTGATTGGTGGAGGAGCATCTGATTTAAAATGTCTCGAACATGATTGGTGGTGCAATACCCAATTTTCAGCGCTGTCTCAAGCATGATGGGTCTGGGAACGGCTGATTTCAATGCTGTCTCAAACGTGATTTCTTGAGGAACACTAGATATCAGAGGTGTCCGAAACATGACTGCTGGAGGACAACCCGATGAAGTGAAGTGAATTTGTTTAACACAATAACTTGCACAGAACTGCACAAAAGCAATGCACCCTAGTTGTGCAATCTGACTTTATGCTCAAAATTCCAATCAACAATATAAGAGAATCAACCAATGAGATTGTTATACCTAATGACACACACAGCAAAAGACAGACAAAACATGAATGGAAGCTGAGACCCCATAGCTCCCAGAGAGTGACTAGATTGAGGGTGACAGCAAAGACTGTCTCTCTGAGAAGGCACCACTGCCCTGGCAGGCTGGTGCTGAAGCGAACGTAGCTGGTAACCCTGACCCAGAGCAGCCCTATTTCCGGGGGGAAGTGAGACTGCCTGGGCGCTCAGAATCAGAGTGCGGCTTCGCAATTCACTGCCTCTCCTCTGAAATGCTGACGGCTGGATGCTCTCTCTCTCTCCCTCTCTCTCTCTAAAATAAAACAGCCTCTCTGAAAATGGAGATAGGGCTATCATAGCCCAGAGTGCATCCTGGTTTATGGGAGGAAACACTCAAATCAAAAAAAAAATCTCTTTGGTGAGATTAGTGGAGGAAATGACATTATGACCTATGTGAAACAGAGTGGTTTGCAGGTGCAAAGCTAAACAGCAATGCACCATAATTACAGCAGTGTCACACACCTAGTGTGAGACAAGTTTCAGTGCAATAGATCCACTAGTAGTCTACAGTACCTATCAAACCACTACAAGGGAGTCCTAAGTGATTTCTGTAAGACTAAGACAAATTTTGTGATTAACACCCTTTGCTTTATTATTATGAAAATTAAGAAATAAACCTAGCAGGCAACGTAGGTCATGTTGGCCTGATCAGTCTAATCCTATGCATATTGTCATGGGAAACACATGCATGGGGACGTGGTCGCAAAACCACATGCCAAACGAAAGCTTCAGCACCAGTCCAATTTAGGCAATTCTGACACCTTTGCTGGTATCTATGAGGTATCTATCTATCTATATACATGCTGGTAGCTCATGTTCACACAGAAACATACTGTGGCATCAGAGAGAAGTCACACTTATTACAGAGCAAGCACAGACCAGCACAGCCCTGTGTTGAAAATATCCACTGACATCACAGCACCATGGCCATGCACTCCATTACATTACATGCATTGAGCAGACAGTCTTATCCAGAGTGACTTCTAGCACAATAGAACAGAAGCGTATACAAGTTATCTGAGCAACAGTGGCAGACCAGGCTAACAACACTTCCAGTGTGTGAGCACAACAATATTCATGCATCAACACTGGTTACTAAGCCATTTTAGACACTATGTGCAGTTGTTAAGTACACACACTACGATGTATCACAATGTCACTCTGTCTCATCCCCAGTGTTGCAATCAGTTCAGGTGCCATAATAATCTGGTTGACTCCTTCCACATTTCACTACATTTGGGACTCTTTTATGCTGCCAAGATCATTGATATGAAGTGCTGTGTAGTGCAAGGTTTTTTGTTTCCCACCAGGGGTTCAAACCTATATCCCTGCGGTGATCAGGTGTCCACTGTATCAACCTCAATGTCATCTCTTTCCATAGCCAGGATTAAACCATATCCACATGCTATCAATTTTACATTTTACACACTGTGAGACCAGTGCCTTGTATCTCTAGACCCTGATGGAGGGGTAACTGAAGGTAAACTTTGCTCAAAGGCACAGCAACAGCGTTAAGCACTGGACTTGAACTAATGACCCTCTGGTCCAGAGTCCTGTGCACATTAGCCACACCTCTACATATGATGAGATTTCAGGTGAGATATAAATACCGAGATTTACCATCATCGGAAACATGGATGCAAACAATGCTTTTGTTAGGTGCTGCTGCAGCCTGTGGTTTTTGAGGTGTGAGAGAGAAAGAAAGAGGTACACACTGACACACACACGTTCAAAGACAGACAAACAGAAATGCTCTGTTCATTTTTTCATATTCTTTAGCATTTAAGTATGTATGTATTTCCGTGCATTATGATTAGGAATGTTTATTTTGCTTTGGCAACACTCATGTATGTCTGCCATGCCACTATAGAGACTGGATTAAAACAAGAGAATGAGATAGAGAGACAGGGAGAGAGAGAGAGAGAGAGAGAGGGAGAGAGAGAGAGAGAGAGAGAGAGAGAGAGAGAGAGAGAGAGAGAGAAAATGAGTGAGAAACAGTAAGAGAGGGTGAAAGAGAGAAAGTCAAAGAGAATGAAGTAGAGGGAGAGAGACATGCAGGGAGTCAGAGAGGCAGAGAGAGACAGTGGGAGGGAGAGAAAGAAAGACAAGTAGAGTGAGAGTGAGAGAGAGGTAGACAAAGAGAGAGAGACAGGCCCTTGGGAATGCAGAAATGGAGCAGGGTCATGGGGATTGCAATCTCCCGCGGGCACAGTGACATCTCCCCTGCCTCTGTGGCAGATGACACGCCTGTCACGCGTCTTTAGCAGAAAGCACCGCAGCGAGGACGCCCCGCCGCCCACTTTCTGTTCCGCCGGAGGAGCGAATGAAGAAACGAAACACACGGAGAGACAACAACGGAAACCACAGGAAGCCTCTCTCTCTCAGAAGGCATGTAAGCAATTACAGCTACACGAGCCCCCTCGCTGAGAACAATGAGCAAGCATGCAGAATGCACCAGCACCATTTCCACCAGACGCTAACAATAATCACTGCAACTATAACAACACCTTTTAACAAGCACTGCTACTACACCAGAATCTTTTCACAAGCACTGCTACTACACTAGGACTATTTCTACCTGCCTCTGACAACGAGCACTGCTACTACACCAGCATCTTTTCACAAGCACTGCTACTACACCAGCACTATTTCCACCTGACTCTGACAACAAGCACTGCTACTACACCAGCATCTTTTAACAAGCACTGCTACTCCACCAGACTCTAACAACAAGCATTATTACCACACAGCATCAGAATGAAGACTTTGCTTTCACACAAAAAAATAAGAGAGACGCAACTGTGCTTCAGGCCTACACCCTCTGACCCATGGTGACCCTGCTCTGACACAGGGCATCTTTCTCATGTCCCATCAGCCCTGGGTTAACAGACCTTTTACACCCCCTGCGGGACAGAGGCCTGTAACAGGCACAGCCGTTGGTGAGGGGCAGTTGGGCTACTGTTGCGCATGATGTTACAACACAGCAAATCCACCCTGTGTGGTGACCGTTCTTCTACATGAATGCATGCGGTTTAGTTTGAGTGTGTGTATGTTTGTTTTATTTGTTTTCTGCTGAATTAATGCTCATGCCATTACCCATACAGATGTACACATGCATGGGGTGTTTGAACGAGACTGAAGTAGGACAGGGTTGATGTGGGCAGGTAGCTGCGGACAGGATTTTGAGAGTCTGAAAGGTGAACTCTCTTTTTGCCTGAATGTATGCGAGGCTACAGTACGGTACATCTGTCCAGATAGCAATGTACTGCAAACCACACACTACAGTCCCATACCTGCAGGTATTCACACACCCACATACTCACACACAGACACACAGACAGACACACACACACACACACACAGAAAACACAGAAAAAAAACAGAAAACGTTCCATGAACCTTGGATCAAAACAAATCACAGCAACCCAAATTCTCTGTGCGAGCGGCACAAAGAGCACCCTCCAGCACAGCATATAAAAGATTACACACGCTTTATCTATCACTAGATTAGAACCCCTTTCAATTATCCCTATCTAGGACAGCAGTGCGGCACAGCACTAACGAGCAAAGGTCGCTGATTCCATTCTGCCCAGTATTCTGCCCAGGGGCTGCTGCTGTTGTACCCCTGGGCAGAATACTTGACCCCAGTTGCCTCAGCAGATATCCAGCTGTGTATATGGATAACGGGTAAAACATGCAAGCTGCGCAAGTCGCTCTGGGTAAAATTAGCACTTGAAGAAAAGAATCTACTGCTAGATTGGCGCTCCATTCAATCATCATTACAGTCTGACTGACCAGTGCCCAGGCGAAGCACAGTTGGTGTGTATGTGTGCGTGTGTGTATGTGTGTGTGTGTGTGTGTGTGTGAGGTGCCCAAGCCGGAGCAAGCCCCAGAGTGGGAACAGCGCAGACGCTTACAGATGAATTCTGGGGAAAAAGGAGTTCTCTGCCAACAGGGACACAAAGCGCACCATTCATTCAGCCACGAAACATCACCTTCCTGCCCCATTTTCATTCAGGAGTGGAGCTGCCGCCTCACCACCAGAAACAATGGTGAACGTGAACACCCGAGTGGCCACCAAAGTGTCTGAAGGGGCATTCGTCTATGTGCCATTTCGCCAGTTTTATTGCGGAAGGGGGGTGTGGGAGCAGAGGGGGGGGGCTGTCAGAAACGTTCTACAACAGACCGTTCAGTCTACGGCAATGTGGACCTGTGACATGACAATCGCCGGCACTTATGCTAATGCGCCAATTACGCCGGCGCTTAATTTGCTTTCTTCCATTTTTCAAGTGATGTGGGAATTTTCATGCCAGCCGACAGCGTGACTAATGACACTGAATGATCCTGTACAAACGGATGCAGGAACTGACATTAGCGCTGATGTCCTGCAACATCAGGACAAGGAATTCTGAGCTGAGAGGCGAGGTGAGGTTGCGTTCGGAGTCTGTGTGCATCACCGTTAGAATTTCCCCTGGCTTGGGTGTGTGTGAGGGTGTATTTGTTCAATGCAGATACTGTTGCATGGTTTGTGTAACTTTTTCTGTGCGTGTGTGTGTGTGTGTAGCAGTTTGGCTCACAGAATACATGGGAGCCCCATGGTTAGAGCCTACAGCACTGGACTCTAGATCTGGAGTTATGGGTTCATATTCCACACAGGAGTCTTACTCTGAACCATAACGCCGCCTGGCCAAAAAAGGCAGTGCATTAACATAGCCCCACTGCAGAGAGCAGTGGGTTAACAGCATCCCACAACAGAGAACAGTGTGTTAACAGTGTGCCACAGAAGAAATGAGTGTATTAACAGCACCCCACTGCAGAGAGCCGTGTGTTTACATCACTAAACTGCAGAGATGAGTATGTTAGCACCTGACTGTGGGAATCATGTATCAACAGCCCCCAGCCATGTGCAGCACTGTGTGAGAAGTACTCAGCTGCTGGCATAACTGGCGACAGCGGCTCTGTCTCTGCCTGGCCCCTGATGAAACGCCAGAGATATTCTAATCCTGCTGGGAGTCTCACAGCTCTCTGTGATAAGATTTACTCAGTAAACGCCTTAATAAAGCACCCACCAGGGAGAAAGGCTTTCCTCAGGGCCCCTATAACGACGCATCTTTAGATCTCACCAGGGCGTCCCATCACAAGATCACCCCAGTGCGCTGTTGCATCATGGGATTGTCTGCTATCTCCTGCCTTCTGACATGCTACACCATGAACCGGAGACTCCATTATGCGCTGATGTTCAGTAGTCCTGTGCAACATTCCAGGACCAGAACTGTGCTGGGTTTGTATGGTGAATCATGTTCCAGAACCTTCTAGAACAAGAATCAGGGCACATGTCCTGTATTTCTGGAGTCGCTGCAGAACCAAGCATATTCCACAGTCACGCACTGCCGGGATCTGTCGCATCTGCTGTACAGGTGATTTCCATATTATCTTGGCTCAGCTCTGCTGGTGGACTGGGGTCTGTTCATTATGGAAAAGGCTATCAGTTCATTCAAAATACATGACACTCAAATGCTGCTCTCCCGAAGGGCTGGTCTGCTTTGGCCCAGTTTTACCTGGGGCCTTAAATTTAGAATAATAATATTGTATTACATTTATATAGCACCTTTTAGCCTGTCAAGTTTCTAACAGCGCTCTACAGTGAGGGGGGACTCCTCTCAACCATCACTAATGTGCAGCACCCACCTGGGTGATGCATGGCAGCCATTTTGCACCAGAACACTCACCACACATCAGCTGAGGTAGAGAGGGAGGGTGTTATTTAGAAGTTACATTAGGGGAATATTAGACAGCCAGAATGAAAGAGCCTGATTGGGAATTTAGCCAACACCAGGGAACCACCCACTCTTCACAATAAGTGCCACGGGGTCTTAAATGACCACAGAGAGTCAGGAGCTCGGTTTAATTTAAAAAAAAATTAAAAGTAAATTACTGCTGTTTTGGTATACTGCAATATATTTCTGATTTGCATTAATACATTTTAATTATATTTCCAATATATTTTTGGTCTGAACAATATATTTCTCAGTATATTACAGTGTATTTAATTTCTGTATGGGCTAGGATTACAATCCAACTGAACATGATAACCAAGGAAAACAAGTTTAAAGATCGTAATGTCACTGCAGGGAAACAGGAGCAAAAAAATTCAAATACAGCAGTGCCTTCAAATTGCAGGAAAGGAGTGAGAAATTAGTGAGAAAGTTACTGCTGCTCAGTCATTTTCACAAATAGTAATAAAGATGAAAATTTTACATATAATCTGAAGATTTAGTGCTGATGTCAGTGGGGCTGCCTGTCTTCTAGCTGGAGGAGACTGGGATTGGAGTGATGACTGAGATGGGGAGGGCCGACACTGTCTGTCGAATGTCATGAAGGCTGGTGGCAAAACCAGGTGACAGTCACGGAACGCGTCAAACATGGGGGGCGACAGGGCGGGGACATGCGACTGTCGTTGCCACACATCATACGCACATAGAGGGGATGATGGGAGTGTCTGATGTGACCACTGGAGTCTGCAGCTCTGGGGGGTGCAGTTAGCCCCGTCACACACAGAGTCAAGTTAGGCCTTCGCAGTGCTGTGACTCTCCTCAAATCTGCAGCTGTGCTGTGACTCTCTTCTCCAAATATTCATGTCAGTGGTGTAACTCCCCCAAACAGTATTTAATGGTAGTGTACAGCGCTGTGATTATCTTCTGCTGTACTTGATGATAATGTGTGATACTGCAGCCTTCTCTTACAGCATCTGATAGTAGCATGCAGTGCTGTGATTCTTTCCTACCATATTTAATGGTAGTGTATAATGCTCTGACTCTCTCCTACAATGTTTGATGATAATATGTTGTATACTGACTTTCTGCTACAGTATTTGATGGTGGTGCACAGTGCTCTGACTCTCTCCTACAGTATCTGATGGTGGTGTGCAGTGCTCTGACTCTCTCCTACAGTATTTGATGGTGGTGTGCAGTGCTCTGACTCTCTCCTACAGCATTTGATGGTAGTGCGCAGTGCTTTGACTCTTTCCTACAGTATTTGATGGTGGTGCGCAGTGCTCTGACTCTCTACTACAGTATCTGATGGTGGTGTGCAGTGCTCTGACTCTCTCCTACAGCATTTGATGGTAGTGCGCAGTGCTTTGACTCTCTCCTACAGTATTTGATGGTGGTGCGCAGTGCTCTGACTCTTTCCTACAGTATCTGATGGTAGTGCGCAGTGCTCTGACTCTCTCCTACAGTATCTGATGGTGGTGTGCAGTGCTCTGACTCTCTCCTACAGTATTTGATGGTGGTGTGCAGTGCTCTGACTCTCTCCTACAGTATCTGATGGTGGTGCGCAGTGCTCTGACTCTCTCCGACAGTATCTGATGGTGGTGTGCAGTGCTCTGACTCTCTCCTACAGCATTTGATGGTAGTGTGCAGTGCTTTGACTCTCTCCTACAGTATCTGATGGTGGTGTGCAGTGCTCTGACTCTCTCCTACAGTATTTGATGGTGGTGCGCAGTGCTCTGACTCTACAGTATCTGATGGTAGTGCACAGTGCTCTGACTCTCTCCTACAGTATCTGATGGTAGTGCACAGTGCTCTGACTCTCTCCTACAGTATTTGATGGTAGTGCGCAGTGCTCTGACTCTCTCCTACAGTATTTGATGATGGTGTGCTAGGCCCTGGCAGTGTTGTGGGACCGGGCTGAGGGACGGTCTGTTTATCAGCCTTGGCCTCCTGTTTCACAGCAGGGATCCCGGCACAGTGTGCTGACAGACTGCAGACCTGGTGGATCTGTGGCTGGTGTAAGGCAAGAGCTAAATGGCTCAGCGGTAGGACATGTCGCACAGCGGCAGCTGTAGCCCTTTGTGCCTGCAGTAAAGCCCCACCCCCCGGGATCTAGGACCAGCCCCTGACCTGAGGCTTGTATGGAGCAGGAGAGAAGGCCCAGCCACTCTATTCTCTGCTTTTCCCCACTGGCCTGAGCTCAATGTAGGGCTGTATGGAGCTCAGAGACTTTGTGAGATGAAAAAGACTGTGTATATGTATGTGTTTGTGTGTGTATGTCTGTGTGTTTGAGTGTGTATGCGTGAGTGTGCATGCGTGTGTATTAGTGAATATCCGTGTGTGTATGACTCTGTGTGTGTTTGTGTGTGTATGTCTGTGTGTTTGAGTGTGTGTGCGCGAGTGCGCATGTGTGTGCACGTCTGCATCAGAAGCCTCGGGCCTGGACCGTTCCCTGTCCTTGGAGTCTGCGGGGGTGACAGACTGCAGCTGCAGTTGGGGGACTCGGGGCGGGGTTCAGAATGGGTTGTGCCGAAACATACGCTCCCCCCCGCACCCCCCGGGCCCTGCACTCAAGGACACCGGCGCGCTTTGCAACTGGGCCACACTTTTACCCAGGGCGCCGCTCCGCCACTTCCCTTCAGAGGAAACAACCTGGAATGAAACTGGCTCAAAGTAGGTCTTGCGTAGAACAGCGGAGGGGCGCTCTGAGGCCCTGTGTTTTTTGAAGCGCTGCTCTCTTGGTAAATTGCCTGACTAGAAGACAAATGGTCAAAGCTGCTCTCTCCCAGAGAGAATGTTTCTCACTTAGTGACCCTTTGATTTGGATAGATGACAAAGTGCCCTTGACAAAAATCTTTAGGATGCCTTTAGGACATCCAAATTACTGGAGAATCAGACTGCTGCACTGTAGAATTTGTCCAACAAACTATTACTGTAAAAGAGTTACGCATACACATTAATCCAAAGGTACATCAATAACAAAAAGGTTTATAAACAAACTTACACTGTATCATTGCTTTTTTGAGTGGTTGGGCTAAGAAAACCATCCATTAATCAACACTTCAAACACTGAATGAGACCCAGAGGAACAATACCCACACTATTTCAAGGTTGTTTGAACTCTGTTTGTTCATTTACAGGATACATTAGAAATTAATTTTTAACCATCACTTATTCTCATAAATGGTCCTTAAAGGTGACTTCCAGGGAAATGGCTTCCAAGAGAAACTGGGCTGTTCGGACAAGCGTAAAAATATTCTGTATTTCACTCTGAAAATTTGGCAGCAAAAACACTGGATTCAGCCAGACAAATACATACGCACACATCTATACACAGACACCCATACACAGACACACAGATACACAGACACAAACATAGACACACACACACTACTGGTTTAAAAGTACATATGCATTAGGGGTAGATTTCTCAACTATACATTCTGACGTCCCCCCCCATTCAAACCCATTCAAATCATTAAATTCTACTGCTTGTATTGAACTGACACGTTGACAGAAAAACTGTTATGACAATACAGATGCAGCTGTACCTCAGAAGCTTGCTGTTCTTTGGGCTCTGGAAGGTGGGAATAAACCATGCCAGGAGGGCAGTAATTTAAACACCAATATCCATTGTGTCTGTGGTGGGACTAGGAATTCAAGGACAAACATATCTAACTTCTGGAAAATAATTGTCTGCTACTTCCTTTTATACTTTGTGTTTTGTGACATATGCAGCTCAGTTCTCTCTCCATCCTTTAAGGGTTAGATTAATGACGTAGCAGTGATGTCACATGAGGTGAAGACCAACTGCACACGTGCCCTAATCAACCAAATCCGCCAACTCTTTAACTAGCCCCACCCCCTCATAGGGATGGGAACTGTTAAGATTTTATCGATACCAATGCCATTATCGATTCTGCTTATCGGTCCAATTCTTTATCGAAAAAAAAATAGGCCTAGACAGGTTTTCAGTGCCAACGCAGCTGTTTTATTATCTCTGAGTCTGTAGAATGTCTAATGTCTAATAACATTTGAACATGTTAAAATAAATTACACTGCTCCTTTTCTTAAAAGGATATAAAAAACAAATATAAAACTTACTGATAAACAATTCTTCTTTAGAAAAATAGGCATTTATGCATTCACATTTGTACAGCATTCGTTTTCATTTAAGTTTTCTTAGTCAAAGAAAAAATCTAAGCCTGCCTGCGTGGCGCTAATGTTATTATAACATAGGATATTTACCCTCAGTAACGGACGTGCTGCTCAGTTGGGAAGCAGTGGCACTCGTGCGTAGAGTGTGAAATACATGGCATACCTGGAATTTTAGCCATTGTTGCATCGGAAGATGTTTCAACATATTGCTGGTGTTTCCACCCTTACTTGAAATGGTCATTTTACAGACATTGCAAGTAGCGCTGTTGTTATCTTTCTTTGTGAAATGAAGCCACGTTTTGGACTGCTTCTTCCTCTCCGCCATGACTCCTTCTTGATGCAAGTTTCCAGCAGCGTAGATGGAGAGTTTGACGTCAGACGCAGAGTTTGACGTCGTGACGCACGAGTTGTTGCAATGCGCAACTGTCAGAAAAACATGCCGGCATTGATAAAAGGAACTGGTAACCTCGGAGGCATACGACTCCGATGGATTGGACAATTTGGAACCAGTTCTCAACTAGAACTGGTTCTCGATTCCCATACCTGCCCCCTCACTAACTATCCCCAGTTCCTCACCAACCAACCCTACCCACAACCAATCAACAACATCCTGTCACCAACCAGCCCCACCCCCTCACTCACTGGCCCCACCTCCTCACCAACCAATACCACTCTCACCATGCAAACATGTTCCCTCAACAAACCACATCTGCCTGCCAACCAACCCCACCCACCACCAATCAACCGCACCCCACTCCTAAAACCGGCCATACCAGCTCCCATCTCCTCCACCAGCCCCCAGCCCAACACACAGACCCCAACGCACTGCCAAATTTATTTACTCTCATCCCAATCAAAGACTGCCAGATCCCTCACCAAACTCCTCACCCACCGCCCTGATCCCAACAGATGCGCAATGCTGGCACAAAATTGGCATAACGTTGACATAACGTTGCTGTGATGTGGCAGTCCACGCTGGCTGGGCTGCCCACCTCCCAGCCTGCCGCGGGCAGGTGCAGGGATGTCGGGGGCCGGGGACAGTGGATTAAACACGTAAATAACACCAGACAGCGCTGGCAACCTCTCGCAGTGCTGGAGCTTGGGATTAAATTAAAGAATGTGCACTGTGTACTGGAGCCAGAGACCATCAGAGGCTCTATCTCTCACGGTGGTGTATAAACTGACCCTAAAGCCCAGCCTCGACACTCGTGGGCGGTCTTAGCGTGGAGCGCCAGGCGTGGGCGAACGCAGCGGGGAGCTCAACCATGGCAGCTTAGAGGTGATGACACCATCATGAGAATGCAGGCTCTGGCGGCTGCCCCCCTGACAAGGGCACTTGGAAAGTACATGAATAAAAATAACACGCATCACATCTGAGGCCATGTCTGAGCCCAGCAGCTCACGGGCTGGGGGTGTATCCCAACTTCTGGTCTGTCACGGGGCCGCTATCCCCAGTCTGCCGATTCGCTAACGCTGAAGGGATTCTTTATGAAGAATCTTCTCAATGAATGAGCAGAGGAACTGACAGCCACCCCCCCACTACCAGACCACACACCCCAATCGCAAGGCCACTGAGCTGGAGTTCGATGCAGGTGGATGTTAAATGGAGAGGTCTTTGGCCTGCCTCGAACATGGCTCCTCAGAACAGAAACATACGTTTATCAGCCCAGAGGCCAGTATGGGGAATCTGTTCTGTAAAGGTCCCAGGGCCAAACCAGTCACAGCGATTGTGACAGTGACGAGGATGAGCGTGAGGATGAAGAGTTCGGTGATATACATGGACCTTGGAGTCAACAGCAGTTCATGGGAAGTGCTCTTACATGGCAGAGGCACACAGAACTACCAGAATCTTTTATGGGCCATGTGCATGCACAGTAAACATGGAGAAGGACAAAGGTCATGAGAAGAGTGAGAAATAGAGAGAAAGAGAGAGACAGGAGAGAGAGAATGAGCCAACATTAAACAGATCTAAATATACTACCTTTCTTACTCTACTTATTATATTTTTGTTTGTTTGTACATGTCAGATCATGCATGTAGGTATATCTTCATTTTTGTTTTGCTATTATGATAGTGCTAATAAATAATGCTAGTAAAATAAGATGTATAAATTGTGATGTTCTTTATTATTGATCATCGTCATTGTTACTTACGTTGCTTATGTATGATGGTTTGGCAGTGCAGACATTGTTATCTGTCATGGCAGCAAAGCAAACAGAAAGTGAACTGAGAGGAGACAGGTGGCCATACACCGGGCTCCGCATCTAAAGTGAGTGACAAGCCTATGCACCTGCTCTGACAAGGTGGCAGCAGTGAAAAAGGAGCGCGGGAGAGGACGGGGGGACGGTGACAGAGGGAGAGGGGGATGAGAGAAGAGAGGAGGAGAAGGGTACAGGCGTAGGGGTCTGGAATGGGGCCCCGAGGCGGGAGTCGGTGCGGGCAGACAGACCGAGACGGCCGGTCGCAGGGTGACCGCGTGTGTCACCAGTCGCTGCGGGCTCGGCCAGAGAGGGGCGCGGTGCGCGAGCAGAGCTTATGCAGGGGTGCCGGGGTCAAAGTTTGAGGTGAGTGTGACCTCACCCCAGAGGAGCCGTGGAAGACGAGCCCAGCAACAAGCCACATAGGAGCCTGCGGGCAGGGATGGCTCATGAAACACACATAGATGCCATCTCTTTCGCTCTGCTTTTCTCATCTCTCTCTCTCTGTCTCTCTCTCTTTCTGCTCTTTTGATTCATTTCTCCCTTTGTTTCATCTATATCTTTGTCCCTTTCTATCTCTCCGTCTGTCTCTGCATCCGAGTCTCAGTGTCCATCTCTCCATCTCTGCCTTTGCCTCTGTGTGTGTCTGTTTCAGTCTCTTTGTGTCTGTGTCTCACCGTCCCTCTCTCATCTTCCTCCCCAGCTTCCTCTTTTTGCCCTTTTCTCGTTACCCTGCTCTCTAACAACGGCTCTGCTCGGCCGTTTGGCAGAACCGAGCGGGAGCTCTCGACGGGCGCCCGAGCCAGGCATCGATTCCCTGGCAGAGCGCGGTCGCCATCCTGCCGGGACGCCCATGAGCCGGAGCGCCCGCGTCTGCCTGCGATGACAGCGTAATTGCCGTGCTGTTTGTAGCGTGCTTCCCGCCGCCCTCCACCGAGCCTCTCCGCTCTGCTCCGACAGCGTCCTTTAAGGAAATGTGTGTTCAACAAACTGCCTTATTGTATTATTAATGAGTACGTGGCACCACTGCGTCTGATATGGTAATTATCTGGCACATTCTGGAAACCCGCGGAGCTGCGGCTTTCTTGTGGGACGCGGTGAGTTGCCTGTTGTCAGCGCGCGGCGTTTGTGCGTGTGGGCGTGCGTGGGTCCGCGAGCGCATGTGTGCAGTGCAGCCTCTTATGCAATTGTCGAGGATTACTCAGTTGGGCCAGGCTTTGCTTTAAGAGGAGAAGAGTCTAAAACGAACAGCGTGACCTCTCGCAGGTCTGAGCTAGTGGTGACAGGGGGTCAGGGAAAAACGGCCCACGTGGGGGACCAGCGGACCAAGCTGGTACAAGGACAGAGGAGCACGGACACCCCCTCCCTGCAGGGGGGCAGACAAGAGCCTCTCAGCGCCTTTCCACGGGACCCTGTGATTCTCTGAGGTGTCTCACACCATAGTAACACCTTCTGGGTAGAAGTCAATTCTAATAATACAATTCTAGCAGCAGAAAATACTCCTCCAAACCTGGACCAGCTGATTGTTACAAGCAGTCGGTTCTTAACATCAGAATCACAAATAAACAGTGAAGTAGACAGTATTATGATAAAAATTATCATATGTCATAATAAAATATTATAAATTATGTCTTTCTTATATAATTGAGAATGCCCTTAGCCAAATTCTTTAAAATAGAGCAAAAATATATTTGAACATGCAGTATTTTTATACAATTCTTTATAAAGGGAAACAGAATAATCTGTTTTTTTCTGCCATGTTGACTGGCAGCCAGGCACTTAGCTAAAGTGCATAACTGTTTTCCTCAAAATATTTTACATGCTGAGTGCTTCAGTAAATTGCATCCGGTTATAAGATATTCAGAATTCAAATGGCTTTTTTCCTACTGATTATGCACCATTGTTCTTGATTGAGTATCGTATCACATGTTGTGGGGGAGACCAAAATTATTCTTATAAGCAAACTGCTTGACTTTAACAAGCGGTGTATTTAAACAAACAGTATTAGTATGGGACTGATTCTGTCTCAGAGTTTATCACCACTATATGCAGCTAAGTCTTACATCAGAGGTGCCCTATAAAAGGAGTTCACTATATTCATGTTCATTCAAACACTTTGGACTTAGGTACATTGATCTCGGTTTTCTTTGTAGCAGGAGGGGTCCACACTCTGTGCTTTCAGGAATTCTCTGCTGCGTGGGCGTGTGTGTCGTGAGAACCTTTCAGAAGCGTTGGCAGAGGGGATGGGGGCGGTGAGCGTAGGTGAGGTGGGTTCTTCGTGGGGTGCATCGTGTTCCCATTGCTCTGGGACAACTGTTAACCTTGAAGTGCCTCTGAGGTGCTGTAGGCCATGGGCTGGTTCTTGGCGACTGCTGCACCCGCCAGCGCAGCTATGGCATGATGTAACTGCCAGTAGCAATGAATGCTAATGAATGTGCAGGGGGGGGGGCACATGAAGCCACTTCATATGTTGTTTGGTGTCATTGCCCAAATCCCACACTGTTGAGAAATCAATATCGCAAGCAATTAGTGTTTCTCAAGCCCCCCCCCACTCACACACACACACACACCCCACCAAGGTGGTCTGTGATCCAATTTGCCTCAGTGAAATACAGTGAAATATGACAATGCTGCATTGTACAGTGTGAATTAGGACAAGGATGCTGGGGGTGAGGATGTAGTGGCGTTTAAGGGCAGAAAGGTAGAAAAACATGGGAATGAGACTTAAGTAGGACAGGGTTGATGTGCGCAGGTAGCTAAGGACAGGATTTTGAAAGTCTGAAAGGTGAACTCTCTATAACTTTAGAGTTTATACCTGTAGCCCCCCCCCCCCACACACACACACACACACACACACACACGCCCACCAAATACCTTACCTAGGTTTTCGCTCCTTCTTTCTCTCTCCCTCTCTCTTTCTCTCTCACACACACACACACACACAATAGCCCTACACCTTTTGCTTCTCTCCCCCTCATACACTCACCAGATCAAAGGCTACACAATCAGCACAGGTTCACAACAGCACTGCCAGCCAATACCTCCATTGCAGCATCACAGACATTCAGTTCTTGAACATGGGAAGATTCCTTAATGATTATAAGAACACATACCGAAAATAGTCTAGTTTCAGACTCTTGAGGATTGGAAATTACACCCCCTGGGCACAAGGGCGTTGCTCGCGAGGAAAGTGCAGAGAAGTAATTAGTTAGAGTTCCTTGCTTTTCTCCTCTTTCAATTATCGGAAAATTCAACTGAGTATCAGATAAAACGAAGGAGAATAATGGAACAGCCAGAAAATCTATGCCAGCGCACCTTATCTGGGTAAACATGAACTTCAGTGGCTCGGTGGCAGGTCGGCTTCCGAAAAAACTGGGTACGGTCCGTTCATGCTGCATGAAAACCTGCATAATTTCGCGGACCGCCGCGAAATTAACTCGGCGACCGTAATCTCCGAGATTTGAAAACGGACACCGATGACGGTCGTCACGTGCTCGCGGGTCTTCCAAACACCGGTCCTGCAATTTATGATACAGCGACCGTCACCTGACGTTTTCTCTATCCCCACGGCGCGCGTTATACCGTCCTATGAATAGTAAAATAATCCGATTAATGGATGGTGCTTACTGTAATATTTCTAATGCTCTGCACTCAGCAATCTGCGTTGCATTTTAGGTCATGGATGTTTAATCACCTGTAGGGCAGGGGTGTTTTGGTAAGGAACGCTGTTCGACGGCATGGTCATGAACGACAGGGAGGGCGAGGGAATTGAATCGGAAAAAGAGCGACCTCGTTTTCGCGATACAGAAAAAAGAAAACACTCTCATCGCTTTCTATCACCCGCCACCTTTTTTGGTTACTAGAGCAAATAACCACTGTTTGAAATATTGCTACGCAATGTAAACATACAACACCGGTGCGGCTATTCACTGTGGTTAACTCAGAGCCTGAGTAATCTTGTTCAAACATCTGACGCGAGCTGGGAATTGAACAACTGCAAATTCTGCTTAAAGAGGTGGTGCCAGCCAGCGACAAGCGTTTGGAAGGAAGACAAACGATCCACATCTTCCAGTACTAATATTTCCATTATTGCGTTCAAATTGTTACAGAGATAAGACCTGGCTGCACTATTACAAATGCCAATTTTATCTTTTTTCTGTTTAACCCCATTTTTATTTCTATTATTTGTTGTTGTTTACGTTTGGAATATATAATGGCATGTCGTGCCGAGAGACCTAATGAAACTGAAAATCGGAAATTGAGAGAGAGGGCCTTCAGGAAGGGGTAAACAGGGTGAGAGAGAGAATGAAGTGAAGGGACAGAAAGAGGGAGGGAAAAAAGGAGAACCAGAAAGCATGGAGCAGGAGCAGAAGAGATCAAGAGGAAGGGAAAACAATGGCAGAAAGAGAGCAGGTGCCACAATGAAGGAAGGAAAATGAAGGGAGAAAGAGAGTGAGAGAGCAGGTGCTACAACGAGGGAGGGAAAATGAAGAGAGAAAGAGTGAGAGAGCAGGAGATACAAAGTGGGAGAGAGAGAGGAGGAGGAAGGGGGGGGGGCAGGGAGCCAGAGCTGATCCCTGTGTTGACTGGGAACCCTGTGAAGGGGATAATCCACGTCTCTTCCTCTAATGAATGCAGCGCTTCTGCACAGATCAGTCCGATTACTGCCTGCTTTTAATCCTGCCGAGGAGCTGCAGAGTGAGAGGAGGACGGCCGCGGGGCTACCTTTTGGGGGGCTATTTCAGGTGTTTCAGGTGGTCAGTGGTCTCTGTAGCCTGCATCTGATGGGTCAGCCAATCACAGACAGACTTTCAGGGAGTCAGCCATCTCTGTGGCCTGATTCAAACGGGCTGACCAATCTCAGAAGGTATCTCAGGGGGTTAGTCATATCTGCAGCCTGAGTCAAACGGTCCGACCAATCACGAAAGGTGTTTCAGGGACCATCTGAGTAGAGGGGCCCTCCACTCTGTGATGTTCTGTGGGTTGGCACCATGTCTGTCAGGTTGTTGGGTGACTTCCACTGATATGTGATGCCCAGCTGACTCACTTGGTGCAGTGCCACACAGGCCTCAGGTAATGTGCAACACGGGCCAGTGCCACCACAGTTTCACCACAATCACACCTACAGCCTGTAACACATCACGTAGAGTTTGAACACTGCAAAGTTATGTTAGCTGTCACGCCATATGATGTGGCTGCAGTTTATTCCTGTGGAATAGCTGGACTCTGGGCAGACACAGTATGTGAGTTTTGGAAACAGGGCACCTTGCAATGTGTTGCTCCTCACAATGCAGCTGTGATTGATTCCTGGGTGTATCAGAAATGTGTCCCTCTGGATGCCTCCCAGAGCTAACCATCATTCATTCTGAAATTTTATTCGCCCTGTGCTGAAGCAATATCTGGGCACAGGCTGTAAAGGCGCCCTGTGGTTGAGTCTCACCCCACAGACTCAAGGTTGTGGAGCGTGCAACTTAACGAAACCTCTTACCCCAAAACTAGATTTAACCCGGAACCCTAAATGGGCCTGTCTGGCATACTTCACACTACCCTGCTGTGGTCTGAATGCAAGGATAATGTTACAAAAAAATGACGCGCAGGACAAGCTGCAGCCTCAGCGTCCTTCCTGTGGCTGGGTGGAGCTGCTGCGCTTTAAGCAGAAGAGCCGGGGCAGCGGAGACCCGCAAAAGGGACGCTTCGGTTTCTGCCCAAGCTTCTGGTGACACGCTCTGACAGGAAACGGTGCGTACGGTGCAGAGAGCAGCTCATCGATGGTCCCACATCGCGACGGGGGTCTGTGTTGGAGCGTACGCTGATCGTTACGCTGACCCCTCCCAGCCTCTCAGGGGAGGACGACACAGGACTGGGTCAGGACGGGTCACGAGGCCCATCTACGGCCAACTCAGCTCACCCGCCACACCTAAATTGGCTTCCGCTGATGTTGTGCTGTTCCGATCAAAAAATTTTAACTAGCTTTGTTCTGTAGCGCATCTGGAGTGCCCCCCCCCCCCCCCCCCCCCACACACACGCGACCGAGCAGAGAGAACCGCTTCCTGTGAGGCCTGCACTCACATTCGCGTTCATATGGCCAGGGCGACTCACAAAGCAAAGGTACAGAAGTTCATCAGACAAAGGCACAAGAACAACAGCGCTTGCAGATAACATCAAAATACATCTGCACATTACAATCTCTCAGATGGTGATGCAATAATGGGCATCGCTGTGGATACCGAGGTGCTACAATGCATTCAGCAAGTGTGACAGTACCCTACAGTACAGTGGCAAAAAGAACAGAAAATATTAAAGGTTTGGTTGGGTAGGGGAGAAGCTTGCACTCGACCCTTGTCCTCTAGTCAGTGATGCAACCCAGCCTTAAAAGCAGAGCCTTTAACTAGAATAGAGATAAAGATGTCTCGCGATTGCATCAATGTTTTATGCATGGCGATGATTTTATTGTTCAGAGCGTTTCGCTGGTTGAAAAGCCCGACCACTACAGCTCAACCGAGACAAAAACAGAGACGGCTCTTGACAAACCTTTTCAGACGCCGACTTTACTGGAAGGGGAATCCTTGCTTTTTGTTCGCAAAAAAAAACTGTGCCAGGTGGAAATATTGCTAGATTACTCTCGCAGCGAGAGACATTTTGGATTGATTCGCTAATCAGGCAGTGATGTCCCCCTACAGACTGAACAACGATTTTAGCTTTCAGTTATTTCTGTAATGGCTCAATCCAGTTTAATGATATTTATATTTCAATGTGCGTTGTGCTTTGAGGAGTCCCTGCTGGCTTTGAAAAATCACTATCAATTCTCGATGTGTTAGGCTAAAACATAGCGACATATGTGTTTCTGAGGAGAGCGCTGAAGTCTAACGACGGATTGTTGACTGTTTAATTGATGACACGCTTCAGAATTGGTGGCAACTGCAGCCATCACTGATTGCCGGGGGTTTTTAATTCCAAATTGGAATTAATTTTTGGACGTTCGAGTTCTAATCCAATTTGGGAAAGATGATTTACTTGGTTACTCGTTACCAATTAGCTGATGTTCCTTGTTGTCACGGAAGCAAGAGATTGATTAGTCGTGTAATTACACTGATTGCGCACCTGTGAACCCGCAAGATGTGAGCTGTGAGCCGAGAGAACGCATCAGCACAACTGCTTTGAGGTATTTCCTGAACAATTACAATGTTGAGATGAGGCCAGCCTCCTGTCTTTAACCCCATCTTGTGCTTACTGTGCTTAGAGTTACAGTTTGTCAAGTTTAGCTTACATTAACCAAGGCGCTTGCTATTTTGGTCGTCGGTCTCTCATATTTACCGGGTGCATAGGCATCATTTATGCTGGGGATGCTGGGGACATGTCCCTGCCACTCTTTGTCGTGGCCCATTTGGCCCCCACCACTTTAAAAAGGTGTGAACGCGTCGAACCCGTCATTGTGCCCAGCACTTTTCAAAACAAACTGACGCCCCTGTGGGTATGTACACCTTTTCTTTTTAACCAATCAGATGAGGTTGATTTAAATGTCACCACCCAAAAGAGAACCTGAGCAACCAATAAGAGCTTTGTGTAACCATGTAGGACAGAGCATTGCTTGTCTTTCTTCTCACCTAGTTTAGCTGTTACTTTTTCTATGCTGAAGGACAAATTCTGCTGTTTATTAGACCAGGTTCTTACTAGAAATAACAGTTTTATTAGAATGAACATAAATGTTGTGACCAGCTTTCAAATTAATGGCTGGTCACGGAAAATGGTTCTGGCTTTTTGAGAGGAAGTCATGATTTTCAAACCCATGGCCCATTGAAGCTACCTCCCACAAAGTCGCCAAGATTTTGAACACCCCTCCATCTGCATGTTTGTGGAATGGTCTGACACCGCAGGACTGGTCCAGCTCCATGCCCGACCCTGTCCACTGTTAGAATTGGCCAGCATCCTCACAGATGGCCCTGCTGCCATCCAGAGCCAGCAGAATCGGGCTCGATTCAGAGGAACAGACGTCCGACGTGGCCTTGCCGAAAATCCCACCCAAATCGCCATGGGTATGGGAGGAAGCTGGGTTCCACAGGAATTGACCTGACACTCAGAACCTGACAGAGGCCATAACGAGAGATGTGTTAAGCAGTAAACACGTCAGCTCCAAAAACCACCACATCTATATGATTATGGGTCGACTGTGACAGGAAATCCTACTCCTGACATGTATCCACGGATACATTGCTAACCTGGGTTAATGATACGCATCTCAAAGCAGCAATTACTTGCACGGTGCAACCACTATCCCCTGTAAGCACACTGCTGCCATGACAGGGTAGAAGTCACAGAGCGATTGTCCAGCTTGTGCGTAAGTGAGTGGGGTTTGTGTCTGGATCACTGGTCTTGCGGCGGTCCAAAACTCTGAAACCCTGAAAGGCTGTGAGCTTCTTTCCTGACTGAGTCATACATGAGAAATTTTAAAACTGCTTGGCACGTAGCCTTCGGTGCTGGCTCCAGCATCTTCTCACACCTCCTCTGAACGAGTGAGGGGTGAGCACGGAACATGAAATCCCCCTGGGCTCATACAAGCGAGATCTTCCACTTTCACGCCCACGCCCCTGCTTCCTCCCTTCTAACCCTGTGAGGACCCTTCATTCAGCCAGAGCGCTAATTAATATTCAACCTTTGTGCAGGCATATGAATTACAACTAGTCACGGGGGTATTCGGAACCCATGGGCACCGCCCACAGCTCCTGTGGCTCACGCTGACTAGCGGGGTCAGTCAGAGTTGCCATGACTCCTGCATCCGGGTGCCAGCACGAGAACCACCTCATCGGCCCCTGGTGTGTGATTGATTAAGGAGCTCCTTATGGGGCTCAGACAGGGCTATTTCTCTCTTATGCCAGCAATAACATACGACACAACACCATTTGCAGATTCTGTCATGCTTTTCTAAAATGGTATGACCACTCTCACACTGGTCAGTTTTCAGTATGCTTTATGCAAGATTCAGATCTGCAGCAGGATGTGGTTCTGAAAACCTGACTTTTCAGCATTTTGCTGCTCTGTTTACTTTGCCCTTGGACAAACTTACTGTTTACATTGCTTTTACCATTTCCCATTACCAACACACCCATGCGCGCGATAGTCTCTGACTACATTAGTTAATTCTCCATTAGCAAAGGGGGAGAGCATTAGCAATGCCCAAAACATATTACTTGCAAATGCCCCACGACCTTATCTAAGTGCTTGCCATTTACATATAGTAAAATAATGGTATAAAATGAGTAGTATCGTCATCGTAACTATTATTATTTATGTAACGTGGAAAGAGCAGACCCGTCTATTCCCGGCGGCTTTCCCCTGTCCCTTAATCCGAGTGCGTTAATCCAAGCCTGTCCCTGATTCGCTTTTGCCCCTGCCAATATCACTCACTTTGACCAAAAGAATTAAATGACAGAGCCAGAAAAAGGGAAATCGCAACCTCTCCGTTTATGGATGAGAAAATCCACTGCACAAGCAGCGACAGACGAACCGCAGCTGTGCCTGTAGTTATTGTGCATGACGGGGCATTACCGTACTTCTCTTAACTACACTATACTGTATACCCTTTCACATAGGACCGCAATGATGTTGCATGCTATTGCAAATTGTCCGTGACACCACTGCCAAACCAGACATGGGTACAATATTTGTCTAATATTGTGGACAATTCGTCTAAAATTGTACTCCTTATACGAACTGCTGGGCCACGACCGCGAGTAATTCAGGATCCATAACAACATGATAACCACCACAAGTCAAATCGCTCCTTAAAGGTCGAAGACTCAATTAATTTCGGTCTCAATTCTCCCCAGAAGAAAGGTCATCGCGACCGTTATAATACAGTTTATCCGCGACGATCTGAGGCTGATTTACAGATGAGTGTAGAGCAACATAAAGGGGAAAGCTATCCACCAAATAAAGGCAACCTTTCTAGCGCAACACGAGCGCCTCTGCGAACGTGTGCAGTTTATTATAGTAGTCCTCTGTTAAGCAGCAACTAACAGTTAATTCAAACAAGGAAAATGTCATCTCAGTCTTGGAAACCAGTCTTTAAATTAACAACTCCCTGTTGAAATGTTTCCCAACCACTTGATACCTTGTCCTTTCCATCTTGTGTCAAACACATTTGAAATAAACATTTAAAATACCCGAAAACTGAGCAGTGGTCTAAACATTGCCGTTGCACGGACGCAAACAGACGATTAGTGGGTATTCACGGACGCTGTGTTTTTATTTTGTTTTTTATAATGTTCCATCTGATGTTCCGTCAAAACATTCCCCGTTACGAACTGCCAAAGAGCACGTCACTATTTTCGACAACAAAGTTTCAGGGGCCTAGTGCATACGATGCATTTTGGGGACACGACTTCCAGCTGGCTATGACAGAGACACGCGAATTGAAACGACATTTTAAAGTTACTCACGTTCCAAGGATCTCCTTGAATTCAAATATTTTCTTGATGTCGTCGACTTGCTTTTTCCACGATCCCGTCCCGGACTCGCCATTCTCCCTAGCCATGATGGAACCGGGGGAAACGCAAATAGAGAATTACTGAACCCCCCAGAGTAAATAACCCTTTCCCACGCTTCGAGTTACACTTCCTGCTCGCACAGGCTGCCACACGCGGAGACCCGAGTCGGACAGTTTTCCCCTTATTGTTTTTTCCTTTTTCGATCTGTCACCGCCGCCCTCGATTTCTCTCCTCTTTCTTGGTCAAACCGAAGTGTTCTGCATCTGCATGCGCCGCAGAAGAAGACGGGTTCTCTCCCGGCGGATGCACCTGCAGGTTAGCGAGCTAATCTCTTTTACGTAAATTGTTGGGGTAGGTGTCACCTTCGTTTTGCAGCGGCGAATGTCTTCCACGAAGGCCTTTCACCCCTCAAAGACGTGAAATTCCTTGTACATATGTGCGATCAAACCGATTATTGCGGAGACGGATATTTTATTGAGCCACGCTGACTGTGCCATTGGTTGTTATGGCAATGAGAGAACGAGTAGGATGCTGCTCACCGCTCGAGCTGTCAGCGTTGTGTGTGTGTGTGTGTGCGTGTGTCTGCGCGCGCGTGTATGCGTGTGTGTGTGTGTGTGTGTGTGTGTGAGAGAGAGAGAGAGAGATAATTCGCATTGCACCAAAACCACGGTCACGTCCAAGCCAGGGGGGAGCACTTCTAGCAACACAACGAACAGGTTTTCAACATGTTTTCCAGGGAAATATAACACTGTAGAAATTCATAGTAATTTGATTTACAGTAATTTGTACTGACGTTATGAAACTAAACGATGCAGAAATTGCTTCTGTACGAATTACATTTCATGCAGTTTTAACTGAGAAGCGCAGTATTTCGTTCGCCTAAATTTGACCGGTACTCTTCTGTGCCGCAGACTGCCTTGCCGACAAAAGCCAGTTTATTTGAGGCAATCTACAGATGTTATTGAGGCAACTTTCAAAATTAATATGATTTTCATTAGCTCTACATAAACACGGCATAGATTTCATTGAGTGAGTCAATTGGAGGTGAAAACGTAGACATTGAGTATCAAAAACCGAATGTTTAAAATAGCCTAGCTCTCGGACAGAATATGATCAACGGACTTCTGACAGGTTATCGAGACAGTACATCAGCCTGTTTAAGAGTAAAAGCAGGTTAACCCTTTCTTATCCTGATACACTGCGAGTGCTTCATTACATTTGTTGCTGGCTCCGAGTCCGTTCATTGTCACATGGATCACGTCGCCTCCAGCACTTATATGGTTAAATAAAACCCATTTCATAAAGCTCACATGGTATGTGTTGTTTTTTGGAAATGAGTTCTTTGTGATGAAGCTCTCATTTAGAATAAAGTCAAAACCTAAAATGCCTTGCAGCCCTTCTCTTATCCCTCCCCAAAACTGGTTACCACCAGCTTCTACCATGACTGCTGCTTTCAGGTGTTACTCAGACCAGAACCTCCACAGTGGGTCTGATCTCAAAAGAGCAACTGCCTGCTGTCCAATGCAGGGAAACACCTTCACCTTTCATTAGAATAATAAGCTGAGATCAGATGGAGGCAACATATCAGCTGTACTTCACCCCCTACCCACCGTCCCTCATGAGGCTGACACTTGGGTTTGAGTGTCTGTGTGTGGGCTTGCTGGGTCAGTGTGGCTAACAGTAATGTGAAGACCGCAGTCACTAGCAAAGCTAGTGTGACAGTGTTGGCTGTCCCCATTCAAAAAAGGAAACCTTATGAAGGAAAGTCACATCACGACCTATTCCGTGAAGCAGCAGTGGGGTGTTCTGGTCTGCCAGGCCCGCAGGCGGTAGAACAGGCCTTGAGCGCCCCTTTCTCATGAGTATTCCAGCTGCAAACTACTGCAGCTCTCCCATTCGAGAAAATCTATTCTCCCCTCTCTCACACACACTCTTTCTCTCTCTCTCACAGTACTGGACCCGGCACTGAGTCAGCAAATCTCTCAAGTTTGATTTGGCACAACTTTTCACCCCCCCCCCTTCCTCCCTTTCTCTTTTAGGAGGATAAAAGGGGAAGGAGTCCCAGTGGCCCCATCAATGATGTGGTTTATGTCACCCGGCGAGCAGACTTTATTTTATCAGTGAAGCGGGGGCTTGCAGCTTACGGGCCAGAGCGCAGCTGAAAGCGAGAAGCCCCTGGCATGCTAAAGAGGAGTCCCGACGCTGCAGTGCCTCGGGGCCGGAGCCGCTCCCCTGGGGGCTAAACAGGAACCTGTGAGGGGGTATGGGGGGGGCAGATTCTACACCGAATTCTGCAGAGGGAAGCACTGCGTCGCTTGGGGGCCTTCACCCCAATCCGTCATCTCAACGCTGGGTGTCAAACACAAGGGCGGTGGGTACAGTTCTGGATCTGAACCCGACTGGGGTTTGAACACAAAACCTTCTGGTGCTGGGTAAACGCCACAGTGCACGGCGTGGAGCGTTCATTTGCTACATGAAAAGCATTAGCATGACTAAAATGCTAGCCTGGCTTGTCGCGGGAACAATATGTTACATCTTTGGCTGTCGGACGTCAAGATTTATCCTGGTCTGCAGTGGCAAGCAGATCTGTCAAAACAGGAAAAGGGCATAAAGGAGCTCTATGCAATTCTGAGCTTTGTTTTCCATTCTTGTTCCGATCAATTGCAGCTCTACGAGGTGTCTGATCCTCCGGCAGAGAAGCTGAGGTTGTTTGACTCGCATCTGAATCGATGGCGGTGCTTTGGTGGCCTGTCTTTCAATTGAAGGAAATCAAGAATCTATACAGCGGCTAGAGGATGAAATTCACACAGACCGATCCATACATTTATTTTTTTCCCCAGGCAGGAAACAACAGTTTGCCTCATCATTGCTGTACTGAGCACAGTTGCAAAATAATATTGATGTGTAACAGCTTGATAGCTAGAGTATCAGAAACAGTCTACACAATGTACCAAGCATGATACCAAGTACAAAAACACTGCACACTAAACATCAGATCTAGACTTCAAAATTTATGCGGGAAACAAAATTTAATCTGCAAATATAGGCTTTCTATATAATCACTGTATGAAGACCGCTGGTACACTACCCTCGTATAACTTGCCAGTTCTAAATTTCAAACATATCTTTGAGAACTTTCAAGGAGGACTCTGTTTTTGGGTGTCTAGCACCCCCAAGAGGATGACAAGGACATTACAAACTTATTCAGCTTTAGCGACTCAATACAACACAGGAGAGAAGTCTTTTACATTAATTATGATGAGCAAAATAGTATGGATCAGTTTTACCAACTATAAATATTCATTTTCTCATATGACTGACCTGACAGGCAATTGTACAAATCCTATGCAAAAAACGTCCCAACAGTTTCAGAACACAAAGCTGTCTTATCCAACCATAACAAGCTCATATTAAATTATTCATTCTGGCCACAATGTGCAAAAGCAAAAAAGAACACCGTGATCATTATTTTACACTGTAGCATTATAAAAGCTATGCCATTTATGGTCTTCCTCAGAAGTGGACAGAGACAGTAGACAGTAGACAGCAGACAGTAGCAGAGGTTCACACACTTAAGCTTTATTACTAGCTTTATTTAGCACTGTTATTCCACCAGCCCTGATTAAGTTCCAGAAACACCTCACAGAGCAGGGGCTTTTCCACTGAAAACACTCCTGTACAAAATAAATATATGCAGCGGTAGAGTGAGTGTTTGTGACTGGAATGTTTTCCTCAGATTTTTGTTTTTAAAGTCAAATAATTTGTTGCATATGTTAGTGCCTAAATCAAATGAAAAATGAGAAGTACTTGAATTTGCCAGTGTAAAAACAAAACAAAAAATACGCTGGCCTTAAAACTCAATGTGTTCCCCCGACGCACTGCGGAGGTGCTCTGAGAGCCTTGCTGGGGATTCCGCAAAATGATGTTTAACCCCTCTCTCAGAACGCAGTGTTTCCTTTAGTTAATGCAGGGAGCGCTGATGTGATGGAGTTGCTCCTTCAAAAGGCCAATGAAGATAAAAGGTGACGTGGACAGAGGTTCCACGCAGCTGACTTGTCTGGACATATACTGCTTTGCTAGACACAGAGCAAAATGGCTTCCAAGCCCTTTGGCCAAAACGGCTTCCAAGCCTTTTCACCAAAATGGCTTCTAAACCATTCCACCCTTTGCTACACTCTGAACACAAGCAGGCCACATTGCCAAGCCTCACTTTTCATCACAAAAGGAAATCATTCAGCAATGAAACCATAACGCTAATTCAGCTTAACTGCTACACACTACCCATGCCTTTAATAAATGAAATAAACATCCGTATGTTAACACTATTGATTTTGAGAACCCAAGTCCATTCCGAACCCAAGATAATATACTACAGAGGGAGTATCTGTCTGTCCGGTCAAAAAGAACTATAAAACATAGACAATGATCTACAAGCATTCAGCCTCTGCACTTCAGAAGGCATTACAAAGTACAGAAGGCATTACACTCCCAAAACGCTTGGCCTTTCGTTGCTGCTGTCCTAGTTATTCACGCCTCTTCATCAGATTGTTCTTGCTGGTTTTTCTGCTGCAGAAACAAAGAATACATCCATGTCAGCTTAATGTCAACATTAGTCTGCTTCACAAACAGTACTACGTGTGTTAAGCAGCCTTTCTGTTCAATGTTAAATGTTACTTTTCAGTAAACCACTAACGTAGAACTCTCAAGTGACCAACCAGAGCTATTAATCAATGTGCATAGTGGCAGGACGGATATTCTATATTATGACCACATATTCAGCTCCTGCACTCATTAATCCCTACTTGAAGACATCACTTTGGAGGTTTATTTAGTTTACACCACTGTGAACCTAGCTGTGTGACACAGTTACAGTATATGCATGATGTTACAATGAGACAGTCTGTTAAGCACAGAATGTGGTGCCATGTGGGTTGGGCCCACTTCTTAGAGGGAGCCTCTCACCAGTTTGAGGAAGTCGATGAGCTTGTAGGCGTCCTCGCCGGTGGAGAGGTCGACGAAATCACGCGGCATCCGGTAACTGAGGCAGGGGCTGGGCTGCACTGTCACCTCACTGGTGGTGTAGCGGAACACAGGGCCATCCTGTGCGTAGAACCACACACACACACAGTCACACAAAGACAGACACATTCACATGTACAGACAGACAGACAGACAGACACATAGATAGGCAACATTTCTGTTACTGTGTGGGGCATGACAGGACATGCTGAACTATAAGACACCTTACTCAGTCTGCCTTGTAATACATTAACATAAGAGGGCACAGCTAAAGTATGGTGTTCAATCTGAAATGTGTCATCAAAATACCAAACAAGACCATCCATTCAATCCAATGCAAAGTTAGTTATGCTATGAAGTATGATGTATGAAGTTGTTAGCTCACTGCTCTAAAAATCAGTAACCTGCTTGGAAATGGAGGTGTGGTATGTTGGGAGATGAAGGTATGTTAGGATATGACGGAGGTGAGGTGTCAGCTCTTACCTGTTGGTCAGGGTCTCTTTCTACCTGATTGGTCAGCTCCTCCCAGGTGAAAAGCAGGGAGTCGGTCACCTCTCCAAAGGGGTTCAGATCGATCACCCACACCCTGCCCTGTTGGCACAGGTGAGAAACATATGTGATCACATAGTTACCATTGGCACGTGGTTCATATTCTGACCAGCACAGAAATTTGTGGGTGTGTGAGGAGTGAGGGTATATGCGTACGAGAGAGAGAGAGGCAAATGGGTAGTCAGATTGGTTTGAAGCTTTGCCTATTATCAGCAGGGCTTCCCTGTGTTTGAAGAGCCTCTGTCCTTCAGTGTCTCTGTGATCTTTAACGAACCCAGCAGGTTTTCACATCGGTCACATGAAACACTGGTTTATTCAACTTGTACACCTGCCTGGCTGAGCCAACCACTACACCAGAGACTTTTAAAAAACACCAAAAGATGGCATTTGGTGTACTTGCTGAAGCATGAAAAAAATGTTCCAGGTTGAAAAACAACTGGTCACATGCTTGCTCCACTTCTAGAGTCCAACCAGGGCACAGTCTGTAACCAACACTGAGCTCCCAGAACAATGGAACAGCAGCCAGAGGGTATCAAATTACCAAAAGGCAAAATTAAGAGGACAAAAACAACCTCTTACTTACCTCACTATCTCTGTACACATCCAAAACAACTGCAACAAAGAGCATGTTATATGGATTAGTACGTACTTACATAAATATAGCATACTGACTTTTGAAATATGTTTATATATGACTTTAACTTAATATAATCAGAGAATCAGCATATCAGATTAGTTTAAAACTGGTATCAAAGGACAAGTGTCGAATATTGCACCGTCTCAAAGTCTTACAGAGGACACCTGATACAGTATACCCACAGTGGCTCTGATGTCATTCAGACAAGGGCTGGATTTAAATAGCTCTGTCAGAGCTGTTTATATGGGTGCTGTAATTAACCACCAAAGACATGACATCTGCTCCGTTCTGTACGTACACACACACACACACACACACACACACACACACACACACACATACACACACCATCAACATAACTGCCAGCCAATACCCTCACTGCGGTATCACGTATGCACGCACACAGCCACATGCACACTCACAGTCCTCGTCCAGGAATTTGTACTGGATGTGATCCCTGAAGAAGTCGTGGATGGCGCGGCAGATGTCGTCCTTCTGCTTGGAGATGTGTTGGTAGTACTGGGTGTAGTCCCTCTGGGAGATACCTGGGGAAGGGGCGGGAGATCGTGAGGGATGTTTCCCTGCTCAGACACATACAGTATCTCTACATGCACAGCATCACACCCCACCCTGACTGGGTTACCACACTGGCAGTGGAATGCTCACATGGCAACAGGCCCTTCCTGTCTACACTATCACAATTCATCCATAACACAGTCAGTCTGTCATCTTTCCCTACCCCCAAACTTCTTTTTCCCATGATTTCTTTCTCTCTGTCCCTTGGTCTTTGCTCTGTCTCCTTGTATCTCTCATTATTAGTTTTACCAGTTTTCTCTCATTCACACCTCCTCCCACCTTATTCATTTTCTTTTATAACTCTATCAGTTGACTTGCCACCTCACCAATATTGGGGTCAATTCCATTTAAACTCAGTTCAGGGAACTGAAATTCAATTAACGAACAGAAAATTGCCCATCATTTTCTATGCAGATTTTTCAATTGACTTCATTAAAATGAAACTGATCCCAGCTCTAAAACCACTCCCTGCCTCCTCTTTGACTGGTTGAATGGTCTCTCCGTTACTTACCAATCAGCTTGTTCTCCTTGACGAAGCACCGAAACTCCCCTCCCGGAATGAGTTCACTCCACTTCCTCAGTACGAGCTGTGGGTGGAGGGAAACACAGCGCTGTGTCTCAGTGTGCAGCAGAAGCAATGAACAGACAATGAGCTACAATATGTGAAGTTGAGGAAACACAGCACTGAGGTAAAAAGACGCACCTCGAAGCTTATCTCTGGATCCGGGGAGTCATCGTTGCACAAGAGGAACCTGAAAAACAATTTTCCAAAGATGGTGACAAACACAGATGGCTATGCTTCCTGTTGCATCATGGTGCTTTTCGGTGAAGTGTAATGACAATCCATTCACATACAAAGTACCTTCTCTGCACAATTTGTGCAGAAGGGAAAACTAAGAAAAAAGTAAGAAAAGCTTCTAAAAGCTCTCAGTGTATGCTGTTGTCTGAGGTACACAACAGCTAGCTGCACTTTTAGAACCGGCACAATCATCTTTTTGAAAATGAGAGTTTGTTGAGAGATAATCAGAGCACTGGGGAGGGCTGAGAAATTGGACGGAGCTCAGGGGATGGTGGGAGGCGTGGTCACTTCTGTCATTGGCAGAAAACAGAGGCCGGAGGAACATTACAACCATCTATTCAGCATTAAAATCACACCCGTGTACTGAGTGTAACGCCACATGTCAATTACAAGACATTATGGAGAGATGCCAGAGCACGCTTTCCCGGAATCAGCACAGACACTACCACTGGGTGCCTGAGCGAGCTGTTTAAAGAGTCACGTGCACAGGCTGCTGTTGTTCAGGCTAACTTTGGGCCTCTGAACCACGTGACCCATTCTAGCAAACGGTTCAGACCGGCACTCACGGCTGGGTCAGGTCGTGCGTGATGAAGTCAGAGCTCTTGAAGAGCAGGAAGACGTCGCTCAGGCTGTGGCACTGCAGGGAGCTGTTCAGGGCGATCCAGTTCGCATCCTGGAGGGAGACAACACGTGCAGCTCATGTAGGCCGGGGGTGATGTGTTATCATGGTTAGCATTTTAAACATTGCCCTTTCACTGCAGGGTCACAAGTTAGCATGGTTGGCATTTTACACATTGCCACCTCACTGCAGTATAATGAGTTAGCACAGTTAGCATTTTACACATCGCCACCTAACTGCAGGATGATGTGTTAGCACAGTTAGCGTTTTACACATAGCTATCTAACTGCAGGATGATGTGTTAGCACAGTTAACATTTTACACATTGCCATCTAAATGCAGGGTGATGAGTTAGCACAGTTAGCATTTTACACATCGCCATCTAACTGCAGGGTGATGTATTATTATGGTTCACATTTTACACATTGCCTTGTACAGATGAAATCAAGGTAAAAAACCCACTCAAAAGGATATGAGCTGTGTTTATCCTGCACTTCAAACACACAGCATTCAGAATTCAGCAGAGTAAGACAGCAGTGTTGAAAAAAAGGCCTGGTCTGATCTGCGGTCTTGACGGTTAACTGGGTTTGACGCGTCAGTCTGGCTGCATGTACTCAGCCTGAACAGCACCAACTACACACATAATGTAATATGTTAAGTAATGTGTGAGTAAGACTTTTGTCATCTGTTGACCCAAAAACCACTACTACCACCTTGAGCACAGTGTTGTAATTGCTACCCCTTGAACGAGAATTTTGGTTTGTGAAATTCCCTGTCATGTTTTCTGTGAGGTGTGGTGTGGCACTCACCCGTGGAGAACTCCAATTCAGTTTGGGGAATACCCTGCCTCCCAGGGCATTTATGGCCTCCTGCACTTTGGAAGTGAATTCTGGGAACTCTGGAGCCTGAGTTGCAGAAAAAAGCAACTGTAAGTGTCTATTCCACAGCTATGCGGTACTAGAATGGTTATGACTAGAGCTACAGCTACAGAGCTACTAGAATAGCTATGACTACAGCAACAGCTATAACAGAAATATCCAAATCAATTCTCTTTACTTTTCTGTGTCCATGTTAATGCCATGACCCATTTTAAATGGGAAGGTTTGATATATGCAAATGTTCAGCACAGACAGAATTCCTCAAGCACAGGATTGGACATGTTGACTTACTGTGACAGTAGTCGTTGTCTCATCATCTGACCACTGTAACGCAATGAAAAACACATGAAATGAGACAACTTTAACATGGATCTCAGCAAACATGAGAACATACAGTCACACAACTTGTTTAGCTACAACAACTCAACAACCAATAAGAAAACTGCATTTTCAAAATATTTATTGGATGTGATATTATAATATTTCACGCCTTACCTGGATGTCTTCCTCCAAGTCAGAGTCATTGCAATTTGTTGCTGGCTGTTGGGTGCTGTTTTCAATAGAAAATTTGCGGTTATTGAACAGTGCTGTATTGTTTCAAAGGCAAATATGAACGACAAGGACTGATTTAAGTGCAGTTACACCACAGTCATCAAGGTGAGGCACAACGGAAAAGTGACAAGCTTACCTCTCAGGAACTACAAGGGTCCCGTCGTCGAGTAAATATTCAATCACATTCTGAGGCAAAGGAAGAATCAAGCTGGGATGAAGAGAAACAGTGATGACAACATGCCCAGGTGAATAGATAATATATATAATACAATAATCATATAATTAATTTAAATAAGGCGTGATCATGACAAGCCACATTGCCAACGAAAAGGCATATGTGCTTTCATACGAAATGGGAGCTCGGTTCATTTAATGCTAGCACATCAATTCGAAATTGTTCCTGCATTACACAAGCTATTTTCACAGAAAAGTCTTACGAATTCTTCATGCCATTTTCCGTGTATTAGCGCTTACAGTAATCTATTTTTAGTATGCTACCGGAACACAATTTTTCACAGCTGTGGTACTGATTTAAAACTTACTGGGGGCCGCTTTCGTTGTCCATGTAATTGTTATAAATGAGAATAAAGGTTTAAGTTTTGACTGATGACTGCCTCACACCACACAATAGGTTACATAGATCGTTAGATAACAACTGTGTAATTGGTACGAAATAATACATCTTTCTTTCCAATCAACCAATTTACTCTATTGTCACTTGTACTGTAACTAGTTTATGCACGATGCTAACTAGTTAGCTGATCTGAGGAAGCTGCGCATTATTTTTTGCAATCAAGCAAGTTGTCCAAACTGGTATTCCAACATTTGTTGACAGAGAGAAAGCTGATGGTTACCTTTTAATCGTATGTTTCTTGAATATAGGATACCAAACCGAAAACTGACAGTTTACAACCTGTTCTTTCTTCATGCTTCAGCCACAGACAGTGTATCCAGCTGTAAAATCTCCTCACCCACAAAACGGATCGAGCTGCGAAAGGTTCCGTCACAAATTTCTGTACCCGTTAGCAACTTTAGGTGCTTTAGACGATAACTAAAAAAACTACCTCTTGTAAATTGGAGTTTCGTTACTTGTAATGATTACAATAGGTAGAATAACGAGTATAATTATATAAGGCACATAATGTTTCATAGGGGGATGGGTTTATGGTGCACAAGTGGGCGGGGACTTGGATGAGGTAACACTTGGATGAATTAACACTGAAGGGGACTTTGACTAAATCATACGAAGTTTCTGAATGTGAGTAAACTGCATTGATTTGATTTGTTAATTGTGACACAGCTTCCTAGCTGTATACGCACTTCTTGTAGATGACAAAATAAATGCGGAATGACTTGTAATGCAAACGTAGAGGGAGCTGGCAACCTCGCGTACGTGATAGTGTATTGCAGTACTCGGGTGAATTGAATCTTCCGTTCGTTCTAATGGTTTAAATTCTATTGTAGGCCTGCTGAGCGCGTTTCATCGAAGTCGATCAATTCCTATCAGCACGCAACCAGATAAGGCTGTGTGTACTCGAGCAGTTGTGACTTAAACAAAGAGGGGTAATCTAAACTGGAGAAAAATGAGCAACGAGGGAGTCGATCTTAAAAAGGCAACTGCTGTACCGCACGTAGTTAAAGAGGAGGTAAGATATTCCTTTTTTCATGGGTACTAATCAGAACAGGTATTTAAATCGCAGTCGTAAGTACTTCGCAAATAATCTCAAGACACAGTTGTACCGACGTCCAATAAATTAGTCACATTAGCTTTCCATATCATCGGACAAGGGGTGCCCCTCGTCAAAGCACATTGTTTTTGCATTAAGATACATAGCTGCATACACAGTAAATGGTCATTCAGGTGGCTTTCATTTTTCAACATGTCTGTTTTTGAATGTCATACATGTGGTTTATATACAGTATTCTCTATATAGGTTATTGCAGCAGGAAAATGGGTCAAACTGGAGAAGACCACCTATGTGGACCCCTCTGGAAATACAAGGTATTCTCTATAGAGGGTTTGGTAGCAGGTCAACCAGGTTATCATAAATTTTAGTGTTCAGCTCATCTTTTTTGAGCCCTTAATTGCATCCCATCAGTCAGGTGGTGTTGCGGTCATTGCAAGTGTAATCATGTAATAACCTAATGGTGAGGGATATCTGTAAGCTGAGCTGATTCCCCAGAGCATATATAAAGGTGGTTTAGCAGCTGAATGGACGACATTAGCTCTTCCAGGAGGTCTTAGTTGTGCTTGTGTGTTGTCCTTGCCCTGATTAAAACTGTGAATCCAATTCCAAACAGCTCTTTCCTTCCCTTTTCCCCTCTTAGACACACTCAGCAAGTGAGCACCTCAACTCATGCAAATAAAATCAAATTGTGCTCCATTTCCTGTACCCTAATGTTATTACATCCATCTTTATGTAATTTTTATATATTGTAGTTTTATTGTTTGTAGTTTTTTTTTCCATTCTTACAACCCCAATTCCAAAAAAAGTTGGGACAGTATGGAAAATGCTAATAAAAACAAAAAGGAGTGATTTCTAAATTCTATTCACCCTGTACTATATTGAAAACACTATAACAACACATTATTTGATGTTTTACCTTGTGAATTTAATAGTTTTTTGAAAATATACACTCATTTCAAATCTGATGACTGCAACACGCTCCAAAAAAGACCAAAAAGCTCTTCAGCTGCACAATTGTATGGGGCCTTCGTTGCTGTATTTTGTGCTTCATAATGCGTCACGCTTTGTCAATCGTAGACAGGTCAGGACAGTTCAGCACCCGCACTCTCTGCTTATGCAGCCATGCACTTGTAATCCAGGCAGAATGTGGTTTGGCGTTGTTCTGCTGGAAAATGCAGGGACATCCCTGGAGAAGACGACATCTGGATGTGTTGCTGCAAAATTTGTATATATCTTTCTCCATTAATGGTGCCCTCACAGATGTGCAAGTTGCCCATGCCATGGGCATTGACACACCCATACCATGACAGATGCTGGCTTTTGGACCTGACACTGAAAACAGCTTGGATGGTCCTTTTCCTCTTTGGCCCACAGAACACGACGGCTGGTTTGTCCAAAAACTATTCAAAATGTTGACTCATCGGACCACAAAACATGCTTCCACTGTGCTACTGTCCATCTCAGATGAGACCAAGCCCAGGGAAGTCGGAGGCGCTTCTGGACAGTGTTGATGTATGGCTTCTGCTTTGCATAGTAAAGCCTTAACTTGCATCTGTAGATGCAGCAGCAAATGGTGTTGACTAACAAAGGTTAACCAAAGTATTCTGAAGCCCATGTCATGATATCCATTATAGACGCATGATGATTTTTAAGACGGTGATGTCTGAGGGATTGGTGATCACGCGCATTCAGAAGTGCCCTTTACGCACTGAGATTTGACCGGATTCCTTGAATGTTCCTTGATTCCTTGATTCTTTTAATTATATTTTGTACTGTAGAGGATGAGATGCCCAAAATCCTACCCATTTGTCTTTGGGGAACATTGTTCTCAAAGTGCTGGATTATTCGCTGACACATCTGTTGGCAAATTGGCAAGCCGCGACCCATCCTTGCTCTTGAAGGACTAGGCCTTTCTTGGAGGATTCTTATAACTATAACACGATTGCCTCACCTGTTTAACATCACCTGTTTCACATCACGTTGTTATTTCAACTTGTCACATTGTTATTAGTCCTAAATTGCCCCTGTCCCAACTTTTTTGGAACATGTTGCAGGCATAAATTTCAGAATAAACGTATATCTTCAGAAAACAATGAAGTTGATTAGGTAAAACATGAAATGCCTTGTCTTTATACTGTTTTTCTTTGAATACAAGTCAAAATAATTTTACAAATTACTGCTTTCTGTTTTTATTTGCATTTCATTTACCGTCCCAACTTTTTTGGAATTAGAGGTGGATAATAATGAAGTGCGTTTCACTGTACATGTCCACACAATGGACATGTTATTGTTTTGTGTGGTATTTCATGCTGTTTTGTTAAATGTACTTTGTGTTTGTGCATTGGAAGTCACGCTGGATAAGAGTGTCTGCTAAGTGGCTAAATGACAAAATCAGTGTTGAGGGAAGTAGGACGTAAAGAAATGTTTTGGAACATCAGGGGGTTGAGTTCCCCCATCAAACTGGCTTGAAAGCCCAGTTATACACAAAGCAGTGAAGGTTCTTCCTGTGTGTCTAGGACCTGGGAGACCGCAAAGAGGACGACGAGGCAGGCTAACACGAAGGCCGACGGTACGCAAAGTCCAGAGATAAGAAAGTGGAGGGGAGGGAAGCAAGGGATGAATAAACAAATGGGATTTCCTCTCTCTCTGCCCTCACAGGTGTGGGAATTTTCGCCCTTCTGAAGAGAACCCTCCACAAAGACTGTGTTGTCATGGTGAAGCAATTCCGACCACCAATGGGATGCTACACTCTCGAGTTCCCAGCAGGTGAGTCCGCTCTTCAGCCATGACCATATGAACAAAACATGTGATCATGCACTTGTGCTAATTTTTAGCCTGTAGTTGCTTGGAACAAAGGACAAGAATTTCATTCATATTCGGCAGCGTGGCCAGGAGTTCATAAAATACGTTCCAGTAGTAGAACGTGAGCCTGCTAAATCCAGTAATAAAACATTCACTCAGAAGAGTTATTATCCAGCAGTATAGCACAGTGGTAAGGAGCAGGACTCGTAACTGAAAGGTTACCGGTTCAATCCCTCACTGGGGCACTGCTGCTGTACCCTTGGGCAAGGTAACCAAAACTGCCTCAGCAAATATCCAGCTGTATAAATGGGTAACGTGTAAAAATTGTAACCTATGTAAGTCACTCTCAATAAGAACAATAATGTAATGTAATAATCATATAAATCATTCCCATCAGAAAAGCTACTCAAGCCTCTCTTCAGGGGAACAACTGTCATAGTATCTTTGTGTTAATGCTGATATGCCACTGATCCTGTGACATCCTGTGTGGGGTGGTGTTGGAGTGAGTCTCACATTGAATTTGTGTGCTCTCCCCGCCTCAGGGCTCATTGACGACAATGAGAGCTCGGCGACGGCCGCTCTCAGGGAGCTGAAGGAGGAGACGGGGTACACGGGGGAGGTGGTGGGCGTCACCCCAGGTAAGCTGCTTCCTGTTGTTCCCGTTTTTGTTAATTTATTTAAACACAGTATAACATAATACAACTTATGAACTTGTAACACCAGTACAATAACTTTTAAAACAAATGATAAATACAAAACAGAACATGAAGTTTAACATGCAGTAAGCAAGGTAATTTAGCATCCCCAGTCCCCACAAGCCAGTAGCGCATATGACAATATATTTATTTAGCTGCATATAGCCTTAACTTTGCAATTCGTTAATGTTAATTAGGCCATTAATTATTTAGCATGATGGAATAACCCTTTCGTCCGTAAGGTCACACCAGAGTGATTAGCCGTTTAGCGTGTATGCTAAAACCAGTGCGATTAGAACACTAGATTTGAAAAATTCTAGCTAATTTTAGCTTTGAGGAAACAGTGATTTAACGTTAAAAACTGTAGCAAATGCTAACTGATAACCATGAGAAGCTTAATAACGCTAATGAAAACATATCAAACCATGTAACGTCACAGCACGCTACATAGCATAAAAATAAGTTACGTGCGAAAGAGATAATATAACGTTAGGCTACTTAGGGGAGAGCCAGGACAAAAGTAACACTTTTCAGATAAACGTCATTTTAAAAGATAACGTTACAGACAGAAACTAATTTTCGTTGTGATCAACAACTCACGTGTGTGTTCTGTCAGTACCAGGTACTATTTTGTACAAATGTGGAACGACTTCGGTATAATAATATAATAAATATAGCTGTTATTGTAGAGGGACGAAAGAAACAACTGTTACAGTCGTCCCGACAATGACTCCTGACAGTTAATTCTGACTTGCTTCTAAACTGAGAAACTGACATGGCAAACTTCAGGATGTGTTAAAGTACTAATTAATCTGTCAAATGATTATGACTTTGACACATGAAACAATACACACAACTTGTCATTCAAAAAAAATTACCGCTTGAGTGAATTTACTTTCCGTGATCGAAAACAGCTTCTCGGGTATAACTCCGCGAAATTACGATGTATCCACGTGATTTTTTGGGGTTCTGGTAAGTGTTGCATGTTGTACATCCTGATGCAGTCAGGCATATCAGACTTGTATGGGCTCAGAGAAAATTGCCGTGTTACTTTCATCCAGCTCTCCCCTACATGTTTCAGATGATAAATCATGTTTGAGGTTGACGAGTGATAGGGGAATCTTTGCATGCAGAGTTTGCATGTCACCTTCTTGGGGTTGTCCTTTACTCGCTGGAAATGATCCCACACTTTGGATGATTTCCTGCCCAGTATAGTATAATAACTTTTTAACAACAAGGCGCAGCTCCCGAATGGAGTTTGAGGGTTTTGTTTTTCTGCGACTAACCGACCAATGAAAACTTGGTCGACTAAGACTCTTCTCATCGACTAATGTTTGGTCGACTATTAGGGGACAGCCCTACCTCTGTGTGTTTCCCTGGTAACATATCAGTCATCTCTGTTTCTGTAGTTACGTGTCTGGACCCGGGCCTGTCTAACTGCACCACTCAGATTGTCATGGTGAACATCAATGGGGACGACCCCGAAAACCTCAATCCTACACAGCAGTTAGGTGAGACAGCCCGGCGTATGTGAGTACTGTTAAGTAGAGGAGTGGTCAGGGGGCTGAACTCCTGACAACAGGGTATTTGCTTTGAATACCAGATAGAATATTGAATCATAACCAGATGGTTGTGGGTTTGAATCCTTGATGGAACATTGCTTTACCCACAGTACTTCAGTGGAATAAATGGACTGAAATGGAATGCAGTGGTAAAATGGAGTACAGTATGGCAAGATCACTACTCCTAAGTTGCTCCAGCAAATGCCCGGCTGTGCACGTTTGACAATAAATATGTGAAGATATGTTTTTTAAATCACTGTGGATAGATTCATATATTTGTTCTTGTAAACAAATGTCTAACAACTCCTTTTCTTGTCTTTTTTTTTTCTAGGAGATGGAGGTATGGATATTTATTTGTTCATCTGTATTTAATTTTCATGCTTGCTTTATCTGTTATGCATAGTGGTTATGCGGCAGTGTAGCATAGTGGTTAAGGAGCAGGACTCAGGAGCCGGTTCAATCGCCGCTGGGACACTGCTGCTGTACCCTTGAGCAAAGGAACTTAACCCACGGTTGCCTCAGTAAATATCCAGCTGTATAAATGGATAACATTGTAAAAAACTGTAACCTATGTAAGTCGCTTTGGATAAAAGTGTCTGCCAAATGAATAAATGTAAATGTAAATGTATTCTCATATTCAGAAAGCTTATTTGCCCTTATTCTGCTTTGTATTACAGAATTCGTGGATGTCATCCTTCTACCTCTCAACGAATTTCAGAATAAAATTGACGGTAAGTCACTGCTGCTCCAAGTTAATTAAGCTTTGTTAAGGTTCTGTAGATACGAGAACAATTCATTGTTTTTAATCTGTGAGATTGTCGTGTTATCTTTTCTGGTCATTTGCTGTATCTTCTCAGGTTAGTTCATCAGAATCTTTGACCCGCTGTGTAGCAAGCGTGTGTAGCACCGCTGGTGCGTGACCCTATGTCGTGAAATACCCATTAGCAGCATGCTTTCCTCTTCCTGATGAGAGATAATCCCATTCATTTCCCTAGTCATCCGCGCTAATCCCTTTATTCTGGGGCGAGTGGATAAGATCAAAGTTCTGAGTTTGAGACGTTGAAACGGGAGTCAGCCGAATTAAGATGAATTGAGTTCTCTTTGACCCATGACTCTGGTTAGTCCAGGTTAGACTCTGGTTAGGTGACAGAGACAGATTAGCATTGTGTTTTTGCCACCGGAAGTGTGCAGTCAGCCTCAGTTGATTTTGTAGGTGAGAACAGAGGGAGTCTTAATGGTGGCTTGGTGACACTTTTGTCAGCGTGTCATCATTTACCAGCTATGTGTTAATGTGTCATTTTGCCGGTATTACACACACCCTTATTTTCCCAGCCAGCTGTGATCCAAGGTGAGGGTGTGGCTTCATTGCTTATGAAACGCCCAGCCATAATCTAATTTAAAATGGCTCCTATAACAACATAGGTAGTGCTAGATGTGTTATCCCATTTGTCAGTGGAGCTGTTGAATACCAGACAATGTAGAGCAAGACAATGCGGTGGCTGCACATGTTCAATACAGAAGTGTCTTCTGGTTTGTTTCACACATTTAGTTGGTCGAGGCAGATGAAACAGACGCTCATTGTTCAGAGCCTCTTCTTAAGATCCACCAAACCGATGCTGAATTTGAAGGAGAACTTCAAATTAGAAAGGGCCACTGCACACCGATTGAGCGGATGACTCAACCGCTGCTTTTGATTGCTCGCCCCTGTGCATACGTTATCTCAGTTCAGGACATGCTTGTTCAATGCCATCTCTTGTGTTCTACATGAACCTTCCTGCTAATTCATTGGCTGCACACTGGTATGCTTGCCTCTGTAAAGGAGTGTCTGCAAAATCACTAAATACACAGAAAATGTAAAAATGGTTATACCAGAGTGGTTGTAGGCTTGACACAGAGCTGATACATAAGACCGCTGTCAAAGGTAATGGTTGTCGTTATGTGATGGACATTTTGATCCCTGGGGGTCTTTGTTATTCCCAGGGATTGAAACATTGTCTGGTTTATAGCTATGTGCATATGGAACTATTCAGGTGCATTAGAGTACCATGCAGACTCTTTTTAGTCTTGCATCTGCCACCAATCTAAGGATGAGTGTGTGATGATTTACTGTGCTGAATATCTGTGTGATCACTGTGATAACCTTCCCTCACCCACCTGCAGAGTTGTTGCAGAAGGAGAACATCATAGTGGACTCCAAGGTCTACATCTACGCCATGGGAATGACTCAGGCCTTCGCCAAGCCCAATGAGCTGCCGGTGCTCAAGCAGTGAGAGCCTTCCAGTCTTCCAGCCATCCCACTTTACCCCTTTCCCTCAGAGTCACGCTTTAGCATTCCACCGTCGCCATGGCGACCGGGACGAGAACATTCCCTAACGCCCACTAACGAAACCGACCTACTCTGCGCCCCGTCGTCAAGACGAGCCAATACCAGGGGGTGCCTCGAGTGATGACATTAAAATGATTCGAAACCTGAGGCAGGCTCTGTTACATCCTCGTGTTTTGGAGCTGGCCAGAGAGCATGGCCTTATTTGTGTCACTGTTGAATATAATTTTGACAGTTATTTTAAATATGTGGACATAGATTACTGTTTCTCACCCCAAGTTAGGGCGAGATGACTTTACTAACTGGACAAACATTTAATCTTTTATGTTTATGGGATGTTTAATCAATAAACATTTGTACCTTTGAAGTACCGTTGTTCTTTCCTGAATACACTGTCATAAATACTAATCACTGATTAATAATTGTTGAGGAATACCTTGAGTACTCTGTGAAGTACATGTGCTTGTATTATTCTCCTGTGAAGATGAAATCAGGTAGACTAGTATTGCAGTCCTGAATATCAACACTGAAATAAGATTTAGTAGATGTTTACTTCCTTATACAAAAGAGGATACTGGTTCGTAGAAGGTATTCATATAACTCCTAACAGTTATATGTGCTTGACATTATGTGACATTATGCAAGTAACAAGTAAGTAAAGCTAGTCGGCTATGGGCTAACTTGCTGGTGGATGATGTCTGACATTTGAACTGAATCTGAAAACATTGCAACAGAATAATTTCTGGGAAACTTTAATGGTCAAAACTTGCAAAAAACAGTCTTCGACACTTATACAACAGTCAGATTTGCCCAGCTGTTAGGTGAATTACTAGAACATACTGTGTTTACTCACCCATGGTTGGTTTAATGTTGTCACACAGCACATCTGAACCAAGAACAGATGATTGCATATTAAGTGTGGTGGGAAAAGCTACATGCCCACAAGCACTCCATCCAGAAAGTTTCAGTTGTACTACTTGCCATGATATGGGTGGTTGCTAGGCAAGGTTTGCTAGGGAAGTAGGCAAGGTTTCTCTAATGAAACTGTTGTCTTGGTGTTCTCTGATGCATGATTGTAATGAAACACTTTCACACAGAATTCCAAACAGTGTGTCTTTTATTTGTGCCTGCAACAGCAGACGCATATGAAATGATCCGTATGTTTAATGCCACATACATGAAATTAAAGCGCAAACATCAAAATGACTTGTGGGTAAACTGATTGAAGAGGGGGACCCTTCCCCTTTAAAGAACTCGGCTGCTTAAGGGTTAACTGTTGCTTCTGTACCTTCAGGGTCTCACAACCGAAAGCAATAGTCAAAAAATTTTCAAAAAATATATTAAAGGAAAAGTTTTAATACTTTTAAGCTACTATTAATCATCTTTCAAGTTTTAAGTTTAATACTCTGTTGACCATTTTCAAGAAACATAAGTGCCACCAGCAGACTGATTGTAATATTAAATCAGACATTGAGATCACGCCATCCAGACTCAGCAGTACTCTGGGATGACTTAGTCCTTTGTGAAGCACCCAGACGTTATCAGTTGTCTTCCTTTATCTTAAGAAGCTCAGTGTAAAGTTCTGCTATTTCATTATTGGAGTTTCCCTGACACTTTGCTGGAGGTCTTTGAAGACTCACGCCATCAACGTTGAAAACTGACTAACAGCCTGTGCAAGGCACTGAAAAACCATTTGTATAACAGAGAAAAAATTGTCTTGTTTCGTTTCTGTTGTAGAGAGACTAAGTTTTCCTGGAAGCAGGTTGAGCGATTGTGTTGCTCTTCAAAAGTATGATCAAAGATTTGTATTTTGATAGAGATTAATGACCTGACAAAGTTTCAAGCCCTTATATTTGACAACATCCACAACCTTTTCTGCTTCGATTGCAGTATTTCGTTTCTAATTTCTTACTAAGCGTCTTAAAGAGATGGCCGCAGCCAGCTCCTGAAATCCTCCCAGTGACTACGCACGATTCCCCACTTAGTTCTTCATATCCCTCACCCCCCCTTTAAGTGCTTAGGTTTTGAGATATCCGTTTAGCTGTTCTCCAGTCCCTTCTTGTAGTAGAGGCACTTGGAGGTCCAGCAGGGGACGCTACAGAGCAGGTCCCTCAGGCGAAGGTGGCGGTCAGGATAGCCTCCTGCTGCTGGTGGTGCATGGTTCCAATGCCCACTGCCGGGGCAGGGAGGGGCGGCCTGCTGACCAATCGTAGCTGTGTGGAGGGACAGCGCACGGTCACACAGTCCACACGGTGCAGTCAGACACACATACGGTCACCCACACACGTTCACTTAGACTCAGATGCAGTGTATTTTAACCAAACACAGAAATGCTGAACACAACTTTAAAGGATCTTTACGTCAGTTTAATCCAAAGCTTACCTTACAGGCTAGCTGCTTCTCAAATCTAGGAGACACGTAAGACCAGGCCCCCATGTTCTGGGGCTCCTCCTGGCTCCAAATAAACTCTGCAAAAAGAGTCATGCGCTCTTGTCAATCAATAGGATCCACCAGGCTAATCTGGTACCCCTGCAAATGACTGTAACCTACTGTTCCTGTGGCTAGATGAGCTATCACTTTTGGATAATGTTTGGATTTGGTCAACAGTGGTATTGGCTGTGCAATGTAATGCAAAAGCAAAGCATGATAACAGTGTTGTGTGCAAAACAGTTACAGAGGGTTTCAGTTCGCAGAGTGAGATAGAGTCTAATTAATTTGCCCAGAGCACAAAGCACAAGGGGTCATGTGGTGCCTGGATGAAATAAAAAGCACCCAGAATTCCCTGCTGATTTCAGAAGCACAACAGAGAGGGCTTTGTGGTGGTGGGAGACCCGGTGAAACACAGGGAGAGGAAACGCGGGCCACATTTTTTCCAGGGCTTAACATGGCAGCGCAAGTAACAACAGCAGAGATGGAAAGCGGGCCACTTTTTGGCAGCATTAAATGTGGCAGGAAAGTAGGCCCTGTTACAGACGTTACAGAAGAAGGGGGAGAGGGGGTGGGGGCAGTGTTTGGATAGGGTGAGATATAGTAGCACAAAAGCAAATGAGCACTGACTGAAGGTCTGTTTAAGCAGGGTGAAATCTGGCAGCATTTCCAGCACAGTGTGGCTACTATACTCAATTTGCCAGGGTTTGCATTGAGAAGCTGTGATACGCTCCACAAGAGATTGCATACTTGCAACTGTCCCATACTGTTATGGCAGAATGCCAGGTTTGCACCTAGGGCAGTACTACACCAGACTTATCCTAAATTCAGTTCAACTGTGTTACATTCCATACTGCATTGGTTTACATAGCTTACAATTTTTACAAGTCATCCATTTATACAGCTGGGTATTTACTGAAGCAGTTCAGGTTAAACACCTTGGCCCAGGGGTTTAATATCAGTGCCCTACCTGGGAATAGAACCAACAACCTTTGGGTTACAAGCCCTGCTCCCTCCAACTACACCACACTGTTCTTATATAACTACTGTATACTACCAGTACGTACCTGTGTATAGTATATAAAACAGGGTGCCATGTAATACTACAGACAGTGAAAGAGGAGTTTATTGGAGCACATTGCTGCCCACACAGTGTTGAGTGCAGTGGGAGTGCGGTGGTGGTATTTCGGACCGGGCCGCACCGAGTCCGAGTGGCGGTACCTTTGGCATTGGTGTACTGGCTGAGCTCCCGCTGCAGCGCCTCCAGGGGGAACGGGCACAGCTCCTCCAGCCGAATCAGCGCCGCGCTCTGCTCTGCCCCCGACGCCTCCCTCTGCTTCAGCAGGGCGTAATAGTGCTTCCCTGAGCACAGCACCACCCGCTGGACACTGCAGGGAATGCACATGCTATTACCACAACGCGGCAGTGCTAACATTACATTACATTATTGGCATTTACCAGACGCTCTTACCCAGAATGGCTTACATTAGTTACAGTTTTTCACAATGTCATCCATTTACACAGCTGGATATTTACTGAGGCAATTGTGGGTTAAGTATCTTGCCCAAGGGTACAGCAGCAGTGCCCCAGTGGGGAATCAAACTGGCAACCTTTCGGTTACGAGCTCTACTCCTTAATCACTAATGATAACGCTACAACCTGGGATCTAGATGCAGGGATGTGCTCTAGACACAGACTCAACACTATAACCACAAAGAAGGAGGGGAAAAGTGAAAAAGGGCGGCCCCTGGATCAACACAACCCCGCCCACAAGTTACAAACATCAAGGCTTTGTGTTTAACTTGGCCCCCTGGCTCCCCTCAATACAATTACACAACAATGTGTCAAAGAGCATACACTGAGGTCTCCTGTTGGGAAATGCTTCTTTACCTCGCGGGGGTCACGGAAGGGTCACCCAGCACAGGTCTGAACGACGTTCCGGGGGCCATATCAGCCAGGCTGGACACGGCACCCTGGGGAGACAAGGGTAAACGCACTGTGCACACACACCCTTTACCCTGAACTCGCATACCACGCTCAGTCTGACCCAGATTCACACAACAACCACGTGCTGCGAAGATGTGGCGAAGAGACACTGTGCTTTGATAACAGCATGGTAGCTTTGAGGCTTCTCTACCTGTCTCTTTAAATTCTTTGTCTGTTTTTAAAATAGCAATGTGGAGTTGCACAACCGTGACCTCACGAACATGTCAGTTAAGTCCACTCAATAATTTCTTTTCATGTGAGAACTGTAAAAAGTCTGAAAATACTGAAGAATAAGCCACCCTAAAGACAAAAAACAGCCACTCTGCAAGAGCACAAGAGTCCAGGGTTAGTCATGTGTTTCCTAGTGAACGTCTAGGATGTTACAGAAATAAAGTTACCTAGCGCTGGGCAACTCATTACAAGTGATTGTAGAACAGTCGGGGAAGTCACTGTGACACAGGGGGAATGTCAGTGTAGCATGGGGACAGTCACTATAACACAGGTGGAATGTCAGTGTGACACAAGGGAAAGTCACTGTAACAGAGGGAAATGTCATTGTAACACAGAGGGACGGTCACTGTAACACAGGGGGGATGTCAGTGTAACATAGGGGAAAGCCACTGTAACACAGTGGGAATATCACTGTGACACAGGGGAAAGTCGCAGCGGTTTTCTCACTGGGAAGCGCAGCAGCGTCTTGGGCCCGGCCATGATGAGTGGCTTGCGGAAGTTGCGGATCATCTGGCGGCGCAGCAGGTGGAAGTACTGCGCCGGGGTCGTGGGGTTCACCACCGACATGTTCACGCTGTCCCCGTCCACACCCTCCTCCTTGCTGTCACACATCTGAGAGAGAGGGGAGGGGCAGGGAGAGCGAGGACACACTTCAAACGAAAAGCCTCATCCTCAGGATCAATTACAGGATTTACAACACAGCCGCAGAGATAACAGGTGCTCAGATTCTCGCAGTGGAATACTGTTGTGTTCTCATGACCTTTTTAAGTACCATCTTCTTCACACTGTGTTTTTGTATTTGCCATTTTACACTGTGCCTTAGGGCGGCAGTGTAGCATAGTGGTTAAGGAGCAGTACTCGTAACCAAAAGGTTGCCGGTTCGATCCCCACTGGGACACTACTGCTGTACCCTTGGGCAAGGTACTTAACCCACAATTGCCTCAGTAAATATCCAGCTGTATAAATGGATAACATTGTAAAGAACTGTAACTTATGTAAGTCGTTTTGGATAAAAGCATCTGCCAAATGAATAAATGTAAATGTATGAAACTGTATACTTGTGCTTCTGCCTTATAGGCCAGATCTCCCATATATTGCAGATGCATATATATATACATAACAGAGATACTAAATCTGTCAGTCAATATGGTGTGGAAGGAAACGTGACCAGTTTTAATGAAGTGTTGTTCATGATTACTACCATTATATACAGTGATTAGATAAACAAAATGGGATCTACAGGGTAAAATAAACAAAACATAACCGACTGAATGTAGTTACATATACATAGAACGTAGACCGTACATAGGTGAAGGAGAGGGAAGTGCAGACAGGGTAACAGAGTGTTCTGGGTAAGCGCAGTGGGACGGGGGCACGGACGGACTCCCTCACCTGCAAGAAGCGCTCGATGCGGCAGGATGAGTGCTCGGGCCCCGCCCCGTCGTAGCCATGCGGCAGCAGGATCACCATGCCACACTGCAGCAGCCACTTGGCCTCCCCTGCGGATACCAAAGACCGACACTTTAGCACATGTGCGTCCCTGAAATACGGTACCAGTCAAAAGTTTGGAAACACCTACTAACAGAAGGGTTCTTCCTCATTTTTTATAATTTTCCACATTTTAGAATAACAGTGTAAACATCAAAACTATGAAATAACACAGATGGAAATATGCAGTGACCAAAAAAGTGTTATAAATAAATCAAAACAAATCGCATATTTTTGAAAGTAGCCAAAAAATATTCTTTAAAGTTAAAATTTTTGTTTTGGAAATAAATTCACATTAGCCATCAACTTCACTATTCACTGTATATTTGTCTAAGAAACAAATTTCAAGCATTTAGGCATAAGTCTAGATCAAAATGTCTAATAATGTCTTAATAATGAGAAACATACATTCGATCAGTGATCAACTTTTGACTGGTGTTGTGTGACATCATGCAAGCGTGTCTCTCTACACCAGCCCCTTGGACTTGTTAGGAAAATTCAAGATTAATGCTGTGAGCGACGGTGCTGTACATGGTCACACATTCAATGGTGGGTATTGACCCCACTGGCCCTCTGACATTTAGCAGCACAATTCTGTATCAAACCTAACGTCTGTACAGCACATTCACGTCACCACAATCCAAACATCTATTACAAAGACCAAAACGCACACCTGCACAAACCTCATACACACATGCACACAGAGCTTGGTTACAAGGAGCAATTTCACCTTGTCTGCCTAATCAAAATCCATACTACATAATCTGAAATCTTATGTTCATGTAATTCTAGACTTCTAGATTTTATACATCTTAGTAATAACTCTACCACTTGCCTGAGACGTCGCCATTCTTGATGGGACAAAAATCGCATATGACACTCATTTTTCTGAAGTTGCTGTGTCGTCAACAAAGTTCCATCATTTTACTCATTTTACGCAGAAAGCGTAAATCAGGCCCACCCCAAGTAACACAGCAAGTCACACTGTAAAGTGCCAGACGTCGATCTCCATGTGGCTACCTCCTGAGATGAAGGTGTCAAAGATGATCTGCGCTCCGTTGAAGAAGTCCCCGAACTGTGCCTCCCATATGGGCAAGAGTTTGGGCAGGGCGATGCTCATCCCGTACTCGAACCCGAGCACGGCCTCCTCCGACAGGGCACTGTTACACACCTGGGCGGGAGTGGGACAGCGTCCAAAAACATGAGCTATCATGGCCAGCAGAAGGGTAGGTAAGTATTATTGATAATGGACAGTAGAAACATGACGGAGGTCAGTATTATTGAATACAGTCAGTGGAAGCGTAATGTAGGTCAGTATTAGTGAGTATGTCAGTGTTAGTGATTATGGTAGTAGAAGAGTAGGTCAGCATTAGCGAATACAGTCAGTAGAAGCATAGGTCAGTATTAGTAAAAATAGTCAGGAGAAATGAATATGGTCAGTGTCAGTATATTTGTATGTATTTGTACGTGTTAGCCTGGCCAGGTTCAACCGATTCAGAGGGAACATGTTCTGTACCTCCAGGAAGCCCTTCTGCTCAGGGAAGATGTGGTTGAGGGGGATGTACATGTCGTTAGAGTCCTGGCACACCACCATGGCATGGCGCTGACTGAAGGTGCCACGCCCAACATCCTGCCCGCTGATGCGAATATTAAACCCTGAGGAGAAGAACACGAACACACACACACACACACACACACACACACACACACACACACACACACACACACACACACACAGAGTTAGGGTTCAATGAAACAAGATCTATCAATAAAACTGAAAATGCTAAAACAATTCAACATTAGTGGAAGGAGAAAAAATGCTACAATTTTTTCAAATAGCCATATAATGTTTTTGTAAGTGGATAGCCATGAGACCTTAAAATGGTGCTGGCTGTTGTAGGCTTTGATGAGGAGCAAACTAGAGACTAATTCTTTAGATCAGATCAGACATGCGTTGGTCATGAGGCAGTTGTTAATGCTGTCAGGTTTCTCACCTTGGCACAGCAGCGAGCCGAACGCCATGGCCTCCGCAGTAGACCAGTCCAGCTTGGCTCCCTCCTCCAGCTTCTGGAGCCGGGCCTGGGACACCACAGAGCAAGGTCACGTTACAACAACTGCTACTGTTACTGACTGCTGCTGGTTCTGGTCAGCTGGTCCTGCTGCCTTTCTATTACCATGACAAAAACAACCTCTCCCACTACAAACGCACTCGGCTAAGGCAGCTGTAAGACCGGGAAAACAGACCAACTTCAAGCTATTAGTGGACCGTAAGACTGCTTCAGTTTCTACAGCTCCTGAGTGACTTTCCTCATCCTGGTCCTGGTGACCTCTTCCCCACAGCAGCAATGTTTAGATAAGGCTGTAATTGCAACCCAAACCAAGAACAAAAGACTACACCATGAATGAGGCCCACCTGTGCTATACACAAGGTGTCCCAAAAGTCACGCCCCAACACAGACTTTAATAAACACAAGAGAAAATAATAAGTTTGCACTGGTGGCCATTAACTTCATAAAACTTTGACACATGGGAGATGTCTGATTTGTTCCCATTTCTTTGAATGTAGTGCTTATTCCTTCCATACTTCTGAGATTGGTGTCCCTCTCTGATTTTGTTCATTATATCCAACAGCAACAGACTTTGCATACATTAAAACTGCCTCACTCTCTCTTCTTAGGCTAATTCTCAGCAGTCCCCTATCTGGGGAGAATTTTTTTAGTTAATTTTAGTTTTTAATTAATCATGCAGAACCCCTAGGGAATGTGATATTTGGGCCACCCTGTGTAATTAATGATTGAGCTCCAGTGAGGTAAATATTAGTTGAGGAGGTAACAAAGATCCTCCAAAGTCCAACCTGCATGAGAAATCCAGTAGCTGTGTCACTGCCAGATAAGGAATTGAAGCACTAATAAGGTATGGTATGGTGTATGAAACCGGATGGTGATAGTGCTCGAATCCCAATACGAGCGTGAGCTGAGCGTGTGGCCGAAGGCTGGCACAGGGTGGGGCAGGGCGGGATGGGGCGGCCAGACGCACCTGCACGTGTGTCTTCACCAGGTGGTTGTGCAGCTGGATCCCCTCGGGGATCTCCACCGACTTGGCCCCGACAAACTGCAGCAGGGGCGCCGGGACGCCGGTGTCCCAGGTGGTGATGCGGGCATGTGGCTCCACCAGGTCGCCCCACCGGCCCTGCAGGTTGGTGGGGGGCGGGCTGTACAGGGTCATGTTGGCCAGCCGCTCGTTCAGCATGCTGTAGTGGGAGCTCTTGATCTCAGTGCGCTCTGCCTCTGTCATCAGGCCCTCCGCGATCAGCAGGTCGGCGTAGGTGTCCGGGATGCTCTTCCTGGAGCTGTAGGACAGTTAATGTGGGAAAAACAAGGCATGACTCCCACCCATATAAATACCCTTTCCCTACTCATTTACTGCATAGACTCATGCTAATTGATCACATTAAGGAAAACTATCTTGCCTATGCTTCACCGGAAATCCCTGTAAATAATTACACTGATACACGTTATTCATTTGACTAGGGCAACCATATCATTGCCACTTATTGAATATCTACTTTGGGTATAAGCAGGTCTGTAGTGTTACTGTTCGACTGGTAACCAATTTAAACCTGGAACACAAAGTTAGGTGACATACTATCCAAATAATGACTTCAATTTACCAATTAAGGGCAGGGGCAGAATGAGGACACTGACATTGTAGCTCCCCAAAGCTAAAATTACTGATCTAGCTGCCTAGGAGATTTCAGAATGCTCACAATGACATTCAGTTAAGTAATTTATTTGTTTATGTTAGAGGACAGACAAAACACAAGTCCACCTACAGCAGCTGTGTCTGGGGCAACTAAGGCAAAGTTCAAGTGAGGTAAATCTTCCACAAGGGAACACCACAAGCCTTAGGACTGCTGCCCTGTCAGTTAAAATCCAGCTGTGTCGTATGTTTTCTTTTCCTACTGTATATTGCACTCAATGGGAAAGGTAGTCCTGTTTTGGGACCACTGGTTATGATTTCAGATATTTACCACATGGACTTGTACGAGGCCAATGAATGATGTTCAAGGCTGGTAAACAAGGCTTCTACTGGTCAGAAATTCACAGAATGACTTTGTGCAAAGCTGGCATTGGTCAGATATTTACAGAATGACCTCATGTGAAGCTGGTATTGGCGAGAATCCCACACAATGGCCTTGTGCAAGGCTGGTATTGGTCAGAAACTCACCGGATGATCTTGTACATGGCGGGGTTGGTGAAGAAAGGCTCATCCAGCTCGTTGTGGCCCCACTGCCGGTAGCAGAGCAGGTCCACAATGACGTCCTTGCGGAAGCGCCGCTGGTACTCCACGGCCAGCCGGGTCGCCCGCAGAACCTCCTCTGCATCGTCGCCATTTACGTGGATCACAGCACAGCCCACCATCTTACCTGTGACCAGAGACCAGGTGAACTCAGGTAAGGTCTAACCTATCACCCTTCTGCGCTGAGAATCAGATTATGATCTCAGGACACCAAAAGACTGGCTGTGGATGAATAAATTAGAAATGGCGAGCTTAGCTGGGCCGAATGGCCTGTTCTCGTCATAATATGTTCTTATGTTCTAATGACAGCTGCAGTTCCAGTCCAGTTCAAAGCAACTACTGAATAAGTATAATTTGTGACAACTCTTCCAACACAATTGACACTTTCATCAAAACCAAGAAAGATTTTCAACACGTATTCAAAAAGTAAATTAATTTAAATAATTAATTTCAATTCATTTCAATTAAATTCACATGAAATTCCCACATACCAACATCGCTGCAGTACAAAGACGACCTCCCCCTCTCTGATGGAGTGGTGTACCCCACTTGGTTATTTACAATAAGATGGATGCTTCCACCCACTCTGAAGTGGGGGAGGTTTGAAAGTGTGAAAGTCTCGGGGACGATCCCTTGGCCTGAGAAGGACGCATCCCCATGGACCTGTGATCCAAGCACCAATAGATCAACACCCGTTACAACACCACTCATTCACCTCGCCAACAAAAAACAGCTTAACAGGCAACAGTTAGGAAGTTAACTTCTGTTGCTTTCCGCTTTTTAGTGCATATATTTATACTGAACCAACCAGTTAGATAAGAGCTCTTATTTTAAAAAAAAAAAAACAAAGGCACTGTAATCCAATGTAATTCTTCAGCTACAGGGATCACATTTGATTGCACTCTTGTAAGAAAAGCCATTTTGTATAGCTATGTACTGATTCGGCCAACAGAATTTCACAGGTTGATCCAGCAGCCATTTGATAGGAAGCAACACTCAGTCATGCAGTAGTACCTGCACGCAGATGACCTTGTCCCCCGGCTGGGCGTTGGGCTCGCGGGAGTAGTCCCCATCCTGCCTGGCCTGCTGCCTCCCTCGGGTCTTCCCCTGGGTCACAGGGTTGATGGCCTCCAGGTGGGAGGGGTTGGGCAGCATGGTGACGTGCAGGGGGTGCCCCGCCCCAAAGTCCAGGTCCACGGTGGAGGTCAGGTGGGAGAGGACGTCGCCGATGGAGGGGGAGTTCTCTGGGAACTCGCTGAGGCCTCGCATCTTCCGGAACATCAGCTGGGCGAAAGGAGGGAGGACACGTCACTCGGGGAAGGCCTCTCTCATCTTATGGGCCTCAGAGACACCCACCCCTTTTCTCCACAGACACCCTTGCATCCGTCCGGGCGTTAAATCCTCCACCATGCAAATACATGTTCATCAGTCCTTTTGTACGTCACCACAGATGTGACCCCAAGGATGAGTTCGGTTATTTCAGAATTATAACAATGGCTTTCCATATGCCCATCACAGTACAGGTTCACTGAGGTGGAGGAGAATTCAGTGGCATTAGTGACCGCACAGGTGAATGACCGATACAGAAAAGTGACATCACCCACTAGAGTGGGAGAATGATAAGTGTGCGACTGGTTCCCTTAGCCAGTGGACCTTGGTCTTTGCTTCAGCAAGGTGATCACATCTCTTGCTCAGTCTTGTGGATACCAACTGCTATGGTTCGGCCCTCATGACAGACGCATGTGCTTTGTTTCCACTAACCTGCCTTATCTGTGTGTGTGCTGTTCTAATTGGTGGGTTGCTGCCAAACTATCACTGTCTGTTCCCACCTATTTCATGGTTGCATTGCAAAATGCATGCTTTTGCTCCACAGACTATGCTTCCACAGAAAATCCTGGTGTTTCTGCTTTTGACAACTCCATTTTAAGGGCAACCACAACAACAAGATTACAGCAAAAAATGTTGATTACATGCAGATCCAGTACGTAACATGGGAGGTATTATGCTTGTTCATTTTCTTGAATGAACTATCAATGGCATGTCAGTAAGACAGTAATGACTAGTATGCATGTGGTAAGCACTGAAAAAAGAGACGAATGTATTTTGTACATGATAAACTGGTCTACCTCTGCTTATCTCACCTGGGCTTGGGGTGAAGCTACCATCTTATCTGGGGTCAGCAAACGTACCATCAATCTGGGTCAGGTTGGTGAAAATATGCCTCAAGCTTGCCTGACATATATTTGACCTACAGCTAAAGCTGGTCAATGAAGACATGGTTAAGCAGTCACATGTAATGAAATCTGGGTGTATACCAGTATGCTAGCAAAAAGAGTGTCCACAAATATGCAATACAGTTGTGGAGAGGCGAGCAGATATATAATGTGTGAGCTACATGTAAACAGGTACATAGAGTGTTGTATTGAATTCAAATGGGTACAGGTACTAATATATAAACTATGAACTTATAATAATTCATCAATGTACACAGATGTGAGCACTATAGAATAAACTATGTAAAGGTAATAAAGCATGTACTGCAACATAACCTTGGTGCACGCACATGCTTTTTACATTTTATATACAGTTAAGTACGTTGCAGTGTAACACAGCCAGGGTATGAACATGTAAGTATGACATGGTGTAATATAATTAAAGTGTGACCAGGTACATAATTCAGTGCGATACAGCGCAGGTGTGCTCAGGTGTCTCACCTCAGGTGGAAACTGCAGTAGGCCGGTCAGCAGGTTGAGCCTCCCGCGGTGGGGCATGCCCATGATCACGTCAGTCACTCCACTATAGGCCGCCAGGCGGAAGAGCTCGTAGAAAAATCCCATCATGCTCTCCGCTCCCTCGCCCCCATATCGCTTCACAGTGGCAAACTTGGTACCCAAAAAGTGGTCAAATTCCTGGAATTTAACATAAAATATACATAGGCCATGCCTTTCAAAACTCCCTTCCAGTAAAAAGCCACACACTTCTTAAAATAACAAGTATAATGGAGACCATTCTGGCTGGCTTTGGAGATTTTAAAAAGCAGTAGCACCTGGCACATGCAAATAACAACTGTGAACATATTTTCAAAGCCATTAAATTAATACAATTATTCCATATTTCTTAAAATAGCACTACAAGAATTATTAAAATGCAATGTGGACTCAATATATGAATGATCGTCTCAGTATATTATAGGTGCTGCGGTGAGGGAAATTTTACTGCAGTTGTGTAACACCAAAACAGCGGGGTGCGCCGTAGGCAGTGCCAGCACATGCCCTGCTCTGACGCGCGGTACCTGAGATTCCAGCATGAGTCTGGCCAGCTGCCTCCTCTCCTCGGGGGATAACGTCTCCTTCTTCAGCTCCTCGAAGCGGTCGGCGAACCACTCCCTCTCCTCTAGGCTCTGCAGCTGGCTGGTCTCCACGGACACCCGCCCGCAGTAGGTCTGGTCCAGGTAGGCCAGCACCTCCTCCAGGGACGCTTCGGCTTTGCCGAAGTGACGCAAGCCTTCGCAAAGAGCGTTCCGAAATGAGACACGGGAGACTGGTTGCGACGCGCCTCGCTGCGAATGCGCCTTTGTTGGGGCGCAGGACACATTTTGGGACTCAAACGCGTTCAGTTATTTTAAATGATGTTCGGGTCGGTCGCTTATGATTGGACTGGAACAAAGGCTGACCTGACTATACCCAGTATTTCAAAGATGCTACCCACCTCCCCTTGGCATAGACATAGGAATTGAAATAATGGCTTTGATTATTATGGAACAAAAGTTACTATAGTGTGGGGTATACGTCAACTGTATACCTGGCAAAATGAAAAGGGTGAAATCTCCAATTCAATGAGATGTCAATGCTTAGACCAACCTCTGTTATTACGTACGTACCACTTGTGTTAAAAGGACCTTGGAGCGCTTCGTTTAAAATGCTGATTTCAGGCACCTTGTCCGTGACCGCTTTGTCAGGGAGCAGCGGGTTAATTTTAGCAGCCTTGTGTCCATGCGCTCTGTATGCTTCCACCAGTCGTGCCAGCCCATGATCTGCAAAGGCAGGAAAATAATTGTGAATCACACTTAACTATTTACAACTTTTACAACTAAAAAGTGACCCCGTGTTTCAACTCTGAACAATACTGTGTCAAATGCCTACACAATTTCAAGATGATCAGTTCAACTCAAACTGTAAATGTGTTAATTTATAATGTTCTCCCAACGTTTTGAGTTATGAAACAAATCAGCATTGTTAAAAATTCATAAAAACTAAATACATACCTGTGAAGCACCATTACAATACAACCTATAGTAGCCTACGTTAGTCAGCCTAGATTAATACCAGGTTTGAACAGTTTTTTAGCAAAGTTAAATAAATGAATGGATCTGTCGACAATTTCACAATCGAAATATTAGCTAACTACTCCATCCACATAGCAAACCGCTAGCTAATAAACTAAGATAGCCCAAATCACAATAAATGCGTTAACAATAGATTGCATGCATTTTATAACACCTGCACTCCAAGAAAGCGACTTACCTTGATTAAGTGAGGAGATAAGATCACTCTTCTGCAACTTCGCGTCTACGTCGAACTCTCGAGGATTGTATCCATATACCCCTTTTTCGGTGTGATACAAACTGCTTAAGACAGGCCGCACGGCCCGAACAGAAAGTATAGTGGTTACGTGCAAGTTTTTAAGAAGAAGAACGGCTGACATATTTAACTAGAATAAGTGTGCTTTAATGATTTAATTAAAAAACGTTTCCACGATTGCAAGTGTCGTGCTAGGCAGCCATACTGTTTGTGAATGATGGGAGTTGACAACTTCTCCGAATCCTATTGGCTAAAGCGCGTCGGATTACTTTTTGCGGGACAGCCTGGTTCAGTTGAGCCGGGTTGATTGATTTGTAATGGCGAGAGGAAACACCGTTGTGGGGGACAGGCTGTTGGTGCACATTTCGAATAACACGTAAACATGGTCATGTTTGTTGGTGTCCCGTTACACTGTTGTGTTCTGCGCAGTGTCAAGATTCTTTACTTTATCTGGATGACTCGTCCTAATAGATTTCCCCACCAAATTTTCCGTGAGTTGATCGGCACACCAAAATAAGTGAATCTGCACTGACACGTTTTCGTTGCGAGAACACCTACAGAGTGATCAGTGAAAGACACGTGTGTTTTAGCATAGGCAGATGATGCTGGCAGTGAAACAGGTTGTTTGATCGCAGGCATCAGTGTAGCCAGCGCTGAGAAGATTGACTAATGTGTATATAAAGTGGATGCAACAGCGTCATGATGGGTGTCCACAACAAACCCAACCCGACGACATACGAATCTGCGCAGCGTTCTCGTCATACTGAAACCTGTGAAGAAACGGGCCTGCACGCAACACGTCTCTTCTGTTTTGAGATTTATTTTGATATGGGAACTAAGTTTGGAAATAAAGGACTAGATCACATAAAAAGCGAAATCTCATAGCTAGGCAACTAACTTTATTACAAATTTTCTTAAAGCCAAATGAGAAATATGAGACTGTAGAAATGCGTCCAAGCTTGTTTGGCAGCCAATTCAAAAGTTTTCAGGGGAAAATTCAAGCATTCATGGCAGGCCATAATGTATTGACGCGCTTCGCTAGGTGAGCTCGCACATTGCCTGCAAAATGCGTTTTTTTTCCTGCAAAACGCGAGAACCGCCTATTCAAGGTGAACAAATACCGCAGCTAATTTTAACAAATATTTTATTATATTTGCAACAGGTGACGATTAGAAAATTTGTGTCTAGACATTAGTCACATTTACTGCTGTCTATTTCGGCCTCGGGGATATTTAGTTCAGGCGCCGCGTGCAGCACTGAACTGACGAGGTCCTTCTGCGACAGGGAAGGAATAATTTACCCAGCAAATATACCTAATGTTTACTTTGACACAAATCAAAGGTAATAATATACATTTTTTCAGATTATATTTCTAGAGCATTGCATTTTAAAATGAAATATAATTTGGGAGGAACCCTAATGAATATTTTGCACAACATCCGCTGTGCACAGCTGCATCGCACATACACGCAAGTGGTTTGTTTACCTTTTCATAGAGCTGGCTGGTTGGCTAGCTTGCTAGTTAGACCAATGCTGCTGTTTAACTAGCTGATATGTAGTTAACTTAGAAATCCCCGGTGACGTGCCGACGCGTTTCAGCGAGTTACACGGTTCTTTTCGCGATGCAAACAGCACTAGCAAGCTAATGCTTTAAATCGATTCCTGACATGTAGCAGTTAACGTTAGCCTGAGTTTTTTGCATAGATTTTGCAAAGATTGGGTCCCATTCTGTTCACTTTTGTTTAGCTAGTATGTTTACAAAGCGTAGTGGTATTCGTGCGAGTGCACGGTAATGTGTTGCATGCACCCTTGATAGCGTATTAGCTAGCTAGTTAGGTTGTGTGTTTAGTGTAAGTGTAAGATATGGTAAGGAACGTTACATTACCCAGCTAGCTTGCTTGCAAGCCACACTACTTCACTGCCTGCCTTAGTGAGTTTAACGTTTTTTTCTGTTTAGTTCTGTATGAAACTTACAGATACTTTTGATTATCGGTTGTTGAAAGCACTAATCTGAACCTGCACCTTGCGGAAGAAACGCGACCGTGGACGTGGAGGGTATTGGATGGATGGTGTGCTTGTGTTGTACTGGTCATAAACGCTGACTGCTGCTGTTCCATAGCATGCCCGCCGAACGCAAGAAGTCGGTGAACATGGAGGAGAAAGAGACGTGCTCGGAGAAGGAGAAGGAGAAGGAGAAGGAGAAAGAAGGCGAGAGGAGGCCCGGCTCCTCCCGGGAGAAAGGCAAGGACGAAGGCAAGGCGGGCGGGAAAAAAGACAACGGTAAGGCGGCGGCGGAGGAGAAGAGAAGGCGGCAGGAAGAGGAGAAGAGGAAGAAGGAGGAGAAGGACCGCAAGAAGAAAGAGGAGGAGAGGCTGAAAGCGGAGGAGGAGCAGAGACAGAAGGAGGAGGAGGAGAAGACGCGGCAGCAGGAGGAAGAGGAGAAGAGGAGGATGCAGGAGGAAGAGGAGAGGAGGCAGCGCGAGGAGGAGGCCACACGACTCAAGTAAGGGCGCAGCGGAGTGACACAGTGCGAGGCTCCAGGCTAAAGTTTCTCCTAAGTGCTGATCTGGGACCAGGTTTGATGTTTGCAAGATTCGAATTGTGTTTGGGGAATCTGGTCCAAGATCAGCAGTGATGGGCAACTTCTGCGTTGAGCCGGGCTGAATGGGAGCAGTTCTGTTTACTTTGCTGGGAAGTTGTGCTTGTTCTAAGTGTTCTGCCATTGAACAAGAGTATGCCTTGTAGTGAGATGCACCTTCAGTCAGCTGATAAGGAAGATATCTTTTCCTCCCAATAACTGTTGTAAAGACAGTTTTTGGACATAAACTGACCAGTTCTTAGAACAACAGTTCTATAGAGCTGTAAGGGTTATTGATGTCAATATTGTTCAACAGGAATAGCTTTTTAGGGGAAGACAGCACCCAAACACATTTTGATGGTTAGCAATCACATTATTCTGCTGAGCTCTTTGTTTTAGTTATCTGTCTCTCTAAATAATGACATTGTGAACGCTTAAAGTACAGATGATCTGCATTCATTTTACCTGATTGTAGACCCATTTAAGTAATTAAGGTTTTTGACAAAAACGAAGGCATTTCTGTCACCCCAAAGTGCTGCCCCTTGTGTGATAAATCAAGGCTAAGTCCTGAACTGGTGCAGTGCCACATATGACAGGGTCCAGTTCCCCAGCAGCTTTTCTGTAGCTCCTGTCAAACTGGTGTCCCTGTCCTCACCACCCACTGATGCCCTCACATATGAATGTCAATGGCTGTGAAGGAATGAAGCTGTACTTCTGTACATCACTGTCTTCTGTTGGATTACTAGCCATTCCAATTGTCAGTCTGTCCCTGTCTGGACTCTACTACTATGCAATGCTGAGTACTGTTTTAGTGTGCTTCCATCCTCACACCATATGTTGTCACGTTTAAGTCTGCAAATGCTCCATACCTCTGCTTCCCAACCAGACACATTAGGCTATTTGCATTTTTTAGTTATCCATAAAAACAGTTTCTTATCCGTAATTTGAAGGCACACCATATGTAGAGGTTTTTGTTTCAATCTGAGGCCTGTTAAGGAGGGTTGATTGTGTTGTTAATTGAATACTGATCTGAGAACTAGCGTAAGAGGAATAAAACCCTCCCCCTGCCTCCGTTCCTCCTCCAGAGAGAAGGAGGAGGCCCACCAGCTGCACCAGGAGGCATGGGAGCGGCACCAGTCGCGCAAGGAGCTGCGGGCGCGCAACCAGAGTGCGCAGGAGGCGCGGCCCGAGGAGGCCTTCTTCGGCCGCCTGGACTCCAGCCTGAAGAAGAACACGGCGTTCGTGCGGCGGCTGCGCACGCTGACCGAGCAGCAGCGCGAGGCGCTCTCGGCTGACTTCGCCGCGCTCAACCTCAGCAAGTACATCGCTGAGGCGGTGGCGGCCGTGGTGGAGGCCAAGCTGAAGATCTCGGATGTGGGCTGCGCCGTGCACCTGTGCTCGCTCTTCCACCGGCGCTATGCCGACTTCGCGCCGCTGCTGCTGCAGGCCTGGCGGCGCCACTTCGAGGCGCGCAAGGAGGAACGGGCGCCCAACATCAGCAAGCTGCGCACCGACCTGCGCCTGGTGGCCGAGCTGACCGTGGCCGGCCTCTTCACCGACCGCGAGGGCCTGTCGCTCATCTACGAGCAGCTGAAGGCCATCATCGGCGCCGACCGCGAGGCGCACACGCACGTCTCCGTGGTGATCAGCTTTTGCAAGCACTGCGGCGACGACGTGGCGGGCCTGGTGCCGCGGCGCGTGCGGGCCGCCGCCGACAAGTTCGGCCTGGCGTTCCCGCCCAGCGAGATCATCAGCGCCGAGAAGCAGCAGCCTTTCCAGAACCTTCTGAGGGAGTACTTCACCTCGCTCACCAAGCACCTGAAGAAGGACCACCGCGAGCTGCAGAACATTGAGAGGCAGAACAGGTGAGCCCCTCCCTGCCCAGCCTGAGCAGGGGAGCCCCTGGCGCATGCCGCCCCCCTTTGATTGCTTGCTATTGGCAGTGACTTGTTTTTCATAATTCATACCCTAAATTTGTGTACCATATATTAAATTCATTCATGCTTTCCAATAATGTCTCTCCACTTCCTTTCGGGTGGTTTCAGGCTGTTGGCTATAGTAGAATATCCTTTGAGTGTTCCACTGTATGTGGCACATTTCATTAGTAGACACCCTTATCCAGCTCAATTTGCATATTTTGCATAGTGCCTTGCTGAAGTGTGCAACAGCTGTGTTCCACCTGGGAATTGACAGGCCGGGGGTATAAGTCTGAGCACTGTTCATTCATTGGGAATTGGGTCGAACCCAGAAACTGTCCTGCAACACTGAACAGAAAGGAGAAAGTATGTTATGTACTCCATTGGTAGTTTGCATGTCCTTCATATGCTTACACACAGCACAAGAGTATAAAAAGTTTAAAGATGAGAACAGTCCATTCAGCTCAGCTGGGCTCACCGTTTTGCTCGTAGTTCTAGAATGTATACAGGATTGTGTTAAGCCTGAGTTTGAACACTCACAGGGTGTCTACTTCCCCTGCAAATCCAGTTATTCTATATCAACAGTACTTCTTAGCGTTGGTATATGTCATTCCCACCCGCTTTCAGCATCGGTTGCCAGATTGGCAGGTCAACCCCCCCGACTCTGTGTCTCTCTAGGCGCATCCTGCACTCCAAGGGCGAGCTGAGTGAGGACCGCCACAAGCAGTACGAGGAGCTGGCCACCTCCTACCAGAAGCTGCTGGCCAACACGCAGACGCTCGCTGACCTGCTGGATGAGAACATGCCTGAGCTGCCCCAGGACAAGACCGTGCAGGAAGGTAACAGGATCATTTATGTGGTCAAGCATAGTGTAATCCGTACTGTATGGTCAAGGTCTGCTGGTCACTGAACCTGGATCCACATTCTGTTGATGTCATTGTCTCAGACAGTGATCTCTGTACTGCTTTGGCTACTTGCAGTGCATTGTGTTGTATTACGTAGCATTTATGTGGATAGCAAGTTCTTCTGTTTAGTACAGTACACACATTTCATACCTACGTTGATTCCAAGGCACAAACACGTGTACCATTTGTACACACAGTTTTTCATGAGCCATATCCTCTTAACTCTACACCACAATGCTGTCTGTAAGGAGATCTATGAAGATACACCTGCAAAACTGCAAAATAGAGCTTGTCAGAAAACATTTTGTCACTAGGTGGCGATGCTTCTTCATTAAGGGAAACTGATAAAGCAGAGAAAAAAGTCTTTAGTGCTGTTTGTATATCTGTGTGTGTGTGCGAATACACACTCACGCACACATACGCACATATACATATATACGTGTGTGTATATATATATATATATATATATATATATATATATATGTATATGTATATATATATGTATATGTATATACAATATATGTATATATAATATATACACACACTCATATACTAGAGGTGTGAATCTTCACTGGTCTCACAATTCGATTCGATTACGATTCAAAGGGTAGCGATTCTTTTACAAAAAGATTTTCGATGCATCACAATGCATCTAGTCGTCCGTGTTCTTTGTTTTTTTTTTTTTTTATTAATACAGGAATACAAGCCCTCAGATTTGAACTGTTTTTAGTTTTCAACTTTTTGTTGAACAGCTGTTTTCAAAAATCATATCAAGTCATACAACATAAAAATCTTTTTCAAGTAAAATTACCACGAGGTATATGTAAACAGTAACACAAAACATTTTTGTTTTTAGTGCATTGTAAATTAGCGGTTATGGTTATTTGTTTTTCAGTTGAATTATATTTAAAGTTCAAGGAAATCCACTGTTTAAAAGACAATTTTTTTTTTTCAACCTTTTCGCGCGTATGTTCACACCGGTGTGGTTTGCCGTTTAGCCCGTATGCTAAAATCTGTTTAGAACACTAGATTGGAAAAATTCTAGCTAATTTTAGCTTTGAGGAAACAATGATTTAACATTAAAAAATATAGCAAATGCTAACTGAAAACTATGAGAAGCTTAATAAAGCTAAAAATCAGCAAGAGTTTCCTCTAGTCATTACAATGTTAATAATTCAGTGATTATATTTTTCCTAAACATGAAGAATAGTTAAATGTGCAGGGCGAGACATGGTGAAAAAGGTTTATAACAATATAATGATTAGGAATTATTTGTTTAAGACGGGTATAGCAGAGAACAGGAGAGTTCACTCTGTAGGTAAGTTTTAATCCTCAGTTTTGCGATAGAAATAAAGACTCGCCCCCTGATTTACTGAGGTAGGTGCAAACCAGGTAGATTTAAAAATCATTTTTATGTGTGCGCCTAAATTAAAACATGCTGTCACTGGGCGGTATAGTGTGATTTAATAAGCTGTTTTTCCTTTAAATCAGGCGCAAGGAGCTAATATAATAATTACAATAAACCCATCCTTGATTTTTGCGCTCTCTGGCTGACACTCCTTGAAATACATATTCATCAGTTCTACGGCTCAAGTTGATCCCCGGGAAAATCCCCGCAAATAAGTAATAAATATATATTTTTACGTTTTAGCAGAGACACTGGAATTATAGTGTGTCTATGTCGGGGGGCGGCGGTTTTAATCACGATGCCAGCTCAACATCGTGATGTCTGTCAGCCATCGGCCAACCCTAGTTCTTAGAACTAGTCCCTAGTTCTTAGAACTAGTCCCTAGTTCTAATCGCACCGGTTTTAGCATACGCGCTAAATGGCTAATCACACCGGTGTGACCGTACGCGCGAAAGAGTTAATTACAGTTTTTAAGAATCGATTATTTTCTTTTTCTGCATCGATGCAGAATCTTTCACTTTTCGCATCGCAATGCATCATAAAAACGATTATTTTCCCCAGCTCTAATATACACATGTGTATATATATAAATTATATACATGTGTTTATATGTATCTGTAAGTGCTGTGGATGAAAAGTGATTGGTTTCTTCATTCATGCTATGTGACAGCCATGAGTAAGTCTTTTGTGGAGTAGTTTTGACAGTTTGCCTTCTGGTTTTGCCAGAGCATGGCCCAGGCATCGACATCTTCACCCCAGGGAAGCCAGGGGAGTACGACCTGGAGGGGGGCATCTGGGAAGACGAAGACGCCCGCAACTTCTACGAGAACATGGTGGACCTGAAGGCCTTCGTCCCTGCCATCCTGTTCAAGGACAATGAGAAGAGCGTGCAGGGGCGGGACAAGGAAGACAACAAAGGTACACCGCCCACCCTCCCAAAAACACCCCTGTACCACCCTCCCAAAAACACCCCTTTGATAGCATTCAGTTCTGGCAATGCCTCCCACAACGGCACTGTATTTCAAGCATGGCGCCAGGGACTCCATGGCGCCAGTATCTAAATGGCTCATTTACCTTACCCTTCTGAATGCACTTTTTGAAGTCATTTTGGATAAGGTCATCTGCCAAATGAGTAAATGTATATGTTCAGAGATTGACAAATTTCCAACCAGGAGGAACAAAAAAAACTTCAAGGCAGGCCGTCTGGTGTTTAAATGGGCAGGGAAATCACTAGTCTGAGAAGCAGTCCACTTGGTTGCCTTAGATGTTAGGGTGTGTTTACTCATTTTCCCACAGACCAGACTTGGCTAATCTTCTATGAATGTAGTCACTAAAATTCTTTTCATTGACACGCCTACATTATAACCTGTAGCCTGAAGACCAGCTCCCAGAAATGTATATGGCACTTTGTTGTCACAGGTTAGAAACTCATTATACAGAAGCCATTAGTTACCCTTTTGAAAATAGAGGCACCCCTTGGCAATCCCTCTCTAATCCACTTGTACAGCTATAGTGACTATAGAGATGGGTGTGTTAACCTGTTGGCTACTTTAACACTGATGAGGGCAGCGTGTCAGTATGTTTGAGACCTTAGCGGATCGTTCATGAACTGACCTGAAATGAACTGGCTCCAAACCCCTCTCCTCACTGGTCTTGGGCTCATTTGTCATAATGTTGGGAATAACTGTGAAAGTGTTTGTCCGATTCGTATCAGAAACATAAAATAATTGAAAGGAAAATATTGGCACAGGAAATGACCATCAGATAGGGGGGGATTAGTGGACTGTTAAGTGTGCTGGAGGGAAGTGTTTGTTTGGGCTTGTTTTTGGTGCCTAAGTGCAGCAATTACCTGAAAGTTGGAAAATGTTGGGCACACCTTATTTCTAGTGCCTATCACATACCCCACCTCACAAGTGAGATAAGGGTACCGTGGGACCCATGCTAGCGAGAACAGCACCTCTGTAACCGGGGCATGTGTATCCGTGTATAGCTTGCTACATCCTGCATCAGCAGTTCAGTTTACCTAAATAGCGCAGGTACAGTACTGTTGGATTACTTGGAATGACCTATAACCATATGCCCCAGTTTAGTTCTTATTTTTAAAACGTATCTCATGCTCCTGCTTTTTGAATAACTTTGTCTGTAAAAAATGTGAAGTGTAATTCAGAGAAGTTTGGCAGTCTGTATTACAGTGTTATATTTCATGCCTCACTGCCCACTAGGGCTGGGCGATATAGCCGTCGCAATATATCGAATAGCTATTTTTAGCACAATAACAGCTATCCCCGTTATGTGGTGTTAGGATTCTTCCCGTATTGTTTTCCCTTTAGTCATACCTGATGCGGGAGCACACCTCCAAAGTTCAGTGAAATGCTCCCGGGGCAGAAAAATATCACTTGTATCTATATGTTGGTTAACTTACCTGTTAGCTTTGAAAAACACATAGCATATGTTTTCACTTTTTATCTTTGTAGCCATGTGTTTCTGTCTACCACACGGAAGCAGCATATTTCATTTCATATCGCATTCTCTCCTTACGGAGCCGCGTTATTTAAAAATGGTCTCACGGCCCTCCAGAAGCAGAGAAAAGCTTAGCAGCACACAGCTAGCATCCTCCCAGAGTGAGAAACTTAGCTATATATTTTACCCCTCCTCGCATCACTGGTGCTTCACAAGCATTGCAAATAGCAATTTTGTTATCTGTTTCAGATACTTTGAAATACTTGTATACAGCTGACATGTTGAAGCTTGTTGTGGGCGCTCATAATAAACATTTAGCGTCATCGCGAGTGCATAGTTGACGTGTCACCTTATCGGCCAGGCACATCGGCAGAAATTTTCATATCTGCCGATGCTGATAATTAACTTATGAGCTCATTTTTATCAGCCGATACCGATGTCGTGTTGATGTCATTGTGCATCCCTAGCTACAAGCCCTGCTCCTTATCATTGCACCACTTTGATAACGGTGGTCAATGCCCCGATGATGCATGTACACGCTGCGAGTGGAGACCAGTTTAAATCTCTGTCCCCTCTCCCTCCCTTCCCTGGGTCACGTGACCCCTGCAGATCCCAAAGAGGCGAAGGAGGCGGCTGCCACAGAGGAGCTGGAGCTGGAGCTGGAGACGCTGGACATCGGCGGCGACGACGGGCTGGAGCTGGAGGCCGGGGATGAGGCTGAGGGCGACGAGCTGGCCAAGAAGCTGCTGGACGAGCAAGGTGGGGAGAGAGACGCTCCCGCGAAGCTGCCGCGGAGCTCTGTCACATACACCCAGTCCCCTCAACAGGGACCATCATCCAAGGCCACTTAGATATGACCTTTTGGCTCATATTCTGTTACCCGGGTTTTGTTTGTAATGGGAGTTTAAAGGACTTAATGTCTGTGTTTGATTTCTAGAGCTTCCTGCCCCTTTGCATGGTTTTACATTTCACCCTGGTCCTTTCTCTGGAAAAAAAATTCAATCTACCTCTGATTGGTGCTTTATATTGCCACTTCATTTATCTATACAGAAATCAGGGAGCATTTTAACAGTAAGGGAACAGTGCCACTAATCATAACAGGAGCCGGAGAATGGCAGGCTGACTAGCACTTGCTACACACAGGGAACAAGACCAATGTGTTCTTTCACGGTATTGTGTCTCAGAGGCCTGTGGAGAGGGGGGCAAGTATTGATTGCAGTGTAGGATGGTGGGTCTATACAGGGTGTAGGTGAACAGGTATGGATTGGGATACTGGTGAGATGGTATGTATAGGAGTATGTAGGTTGGTGGGTCTGTGGTGTTGGGTAGCTCAATAGGTTCGTATTGGGGTGCAGGTTGGTTGGTCTATACAGGGGTGCAAGTGAGCAGGTGTGCATTGAGGTGTGTACATTGGTGAGTCTATAGGGTTGTGTAGGTGAACAGTTACTGTATCTATTGGGGGTTATACGTAAATACAGAAAGAAAACTTGATACAGGTTAAGATCAGTTATATCATTGAGGCCAGGTCACAAAAACGTGATTCTCCACCAACTGAATTAGAATGCTCTTGAACTGCAGTCTGGGGATTGATTGATAAGTAATGCTGTGAATTAATTGGCCTTATTTTGTGTGTGTGTGTTTTTTTCGCGTATGTGTGTGTACACCTTCGTAGAACAAGAGGATGAGGAGGCCAGCACAGGCTCCCACCTGAAGCTCATCGTGGATGCCTTCATCCAGCAGCTGCCCAACTGCGTCAACCGGGACCTGATAGACAAGGCAAGCACAGAGCCAGCGGTGACAGCACAGAGCCGGCGATGACAGCACAGGGACATTCTCACACTGTGCAATAACTGGGTTAGAAAACAAAGACAGCAGAGAAAACAAAATACAGAACATTACAGTGGGGAATGATGTTTCATAGATAAGGCACGTACAGATTGTTACAGTGAGAACTATGTGAGTGCTATGTGCTTTGTTTGCCCAGAGATGATAACCACACAGCTGGGCCAACAGTTACTTCATGTTATTTGCACAGTTTTGCTTACGCACTGTGGCGTAAGCGTGACTTCTTTTTTGTACATGACACGCCTCTGGATTCAGCTGGTCATTTCTGGCATTCTCTCTGCCTTGGCAATCCCAGTTTGTGATTGTATATCGTCGCACGAATTAACCCTCTGTGGCCTGCCAAACACCAGCCTGCTGTTTGTCCGAATGCCTTGTAGAATGCGTTTAACCTGAGGAGAACATTTATTAGAGAGAAGGCTGTTGTGAAAGAGGTAATGAAGAGAAATTGGCTCACAGAGTAACGCACCAAGCAGGAAGGCGCAGAAGGTCGGAGATGAGGTGTTGGCTTCAGTGTGCGAGGTGCAAACGTTGGACAAGCTCAGGAGGGGAGAACCCTTTGAGCTCCTAGTTCAAGTGCTTCTTAAAAGGACTTTAACAGCACCATCAGCTCAGCAGGTTTGTCCTCGACATCACAAATGAGTTAAAATTTTATTAAAGTCTTTGAATCGAACTTTCACTTGGTAAGTCAGGGAGGCCATTTTGTGAGTATGGAACCATTCCCCCCCCCCCCAAATTGTCTTTGAAGGTCAGAGGTCCAGGAGTGCTTGTGTTACTCAAACTGGGCAAAAAACTTAACAGGAAAGCAGCTGTAGAAACGTTGAAGAGTGCTTTTCATCGAGCTGAGTCTGTTTGCTCAAACATGGGTAGCAGCGTACCTCAGCTTGGGATGGGGATGCCTTAAACACCCAGCGTGGCGCAGGTCTGTTCCCTTGGCAGCTCTGTTCTGTGTCTGAGTCCTTCGCAGGGATCGTGAGTAGTGTGTTGTCCAAGGCCTGGCTGTGCCAATGCAGAAGCTGTTCCTGTGAGAGTTCATGTGCTTTGTTTTCTCACAGGCCGCCATGGACTTCTGCATGAACATGAACACCAAGGCCAACAGGAGGAAGCTGGTGCGAGCGCTCTTCACTGTCCCAAGGCAACGGTATGCAGTCACACCTATTCACAGCCTTACACACAGGAACTCACTGTCACACCTATTCACAGGACTACACACAGGAGCTCACTGATACACCTGTTCACAGGCTTACACACAGGAGCTCACTATCACACCTATTCACAGGAATTCAGCATCCTCCAGTAAATAAAAAATGTATGTACAGAACATGTCTTCCTTCAGCTGTAGTAAGTTTTGTTTCCCCACAGAGCTGAGTGGGGATATAACCTCTAGGTGGTGCTGTTGCTCAGTTTTTAAATGTATTTCCCGTCTCTTGCACACACAGTTGTGAATAACATAACTTTGACGGCTACTGTCTAAAGGCTTTTGAAAACATTGTTTGTCCACAGTATGGACGTTTTCTGTATCCTGCGTTCCGGGTTCTGCGCTCTGAGTTCTATGTTCTGTGCTCTGTGTTCCGCCCTGCCAGGCTGGACCTGCTGCCCTTCTACTCGCGGCTGGTGGCCACGCTGCACCCCTGCATGAGTGACGTGGCGGAGGACCTGTGCTCCATGCTCAAGGGGGACTTCCGCTTCCACGTGCGTCACTCCGATGTCTGCTTGCGACCGGGACGGTTTTGGGGGGGGGTTGCACCGTTGTCCTGATTACCATCAGGGCTTTAATGATCAGATGGAAAAATATAGTGACATCGAGATACAAAGTGCTATCATTGCTCCAGTTAAACACCTGGCTTTATGGCTGGGTTCTGTGTGAGGTGTTGGTAATGTAAGCCTACCAACATAAGCAGAGATTATGGGTCCATGCGATGTAGCCACGACTTGTCAGGTTTACAGGCTTTTTTGAGACAACACTCCACAGTAAAGAGCCTGATTATTCCTCCAGTTTCTGCATCACTAAATTTTACTGCACCACGTTAGCACCAGGGTGTTTTATAGCATTTTTGGCATTTTTTTGGCATTTTTCCAAGGGTGATGCAGAATGATTAACCATTCTGTTTATTTTCCTGTATCCCCCACAGATAAGGAAGAAGGACCAGATCAATATCGAAACGAAAAACAAGACCGTGAGGTTCATCGGGGAGCTTGCCAAGTTCAAGATGTTCTCCAAAACGGACACTCTCCACTGCCTGAAGGTGCGTTCCACCTGTCTTTGATTGGACGGTCACAGGGACGACAATAAAGCAGTAGGGTTTGTGTTCAAAGCCTCACTTTCCTCTAGTGAGGAAAAATCCCTTTTTGAGTCACCTTCACTAACTTGTAGTAACCATAAACAGATGGGTGGCAGTGGAACGGTAATGTCAGGATAGCAACGTGGTGTAGTCGCCAGGGATGGGGCTCCTAAGCCAAAGGTTTGCAGTTCTGTTCCCCACTGGATCACTGCTTTTGTATCCTTGGGCAAGGCACTTAACCCGACCTGCCTCAGTAAATATTTTGCATGAGTTGACACATGCAGCTCACAGTATGAAACGTGTTGCGAAATAGGGGAATATCATTCTGAAATGATTTCAGGAAATTATTCCAAGAAATTATGCTGATAAGAAAAAAAAAATATGCCATGACTAAACAGGCCCACTTGTGAGTGCCCAGTGATAAAGTGTTGTAATTGGTAACATGAGCGTGGTGTAGCAGTGTAGTGAGGGTGAGGTGACGAGTAAATGGTACAGTGGATTAGCGTCGCTAACGGCGCCCCCCCGCTCTCCCGTAGATGCTGCTGTCGGACTTCTCCCACCACCACATCGAGATGGCCTGCACTCTGCTGGAGACCTGCGGCAGGTTCCTCTTCAGGTCCCCTGACTCCCACCTGCGCACCAGCGTGCTCCTGGTCAGTGCTGATGTGTCACCTGAACACGGCTAATCTAGCCTGCTTCCGATCAGTTCTGGTCTCTATCACAGCCGCACAGTCAAGCCACCCATCTTGCATCACGCGTACAGGGCTAAAGCAGCTAGCTTATATCACTTAAACATGGTTAACCCCAGTCAGTACTAATACACATCACCTGAAGTGGTGTAAACTGGCCTGCTTTCATCACCTTCAAAGGGTTAAACCACGTTCTCTTGGTCAGTGTGTCACATTCACACAGTTGATCTCATGTGGTTGTGGTCGGCATTGATTCATATAAACTTCATAGCTTTAAAGCATGTTCCCTTGGCCAGTTGTAATCTGTATCACATTCACAGAGTTAAACCAGCGTGGTTTTGGTCAGTACTGATTTGCATAACCTTCATAGGGCTAAACCACATTCCATTGGTCAGTTCTAATCTATATTACATTGAGTTATACCAGTGGTCAGTAGTCATTCATAACCTTCACAGGGTTAAACCAGCCTGCTTCCATCACCTTCACAGGGTTAAGCAGCATTCTCTCTTTCGGTTGTGCCTTAAACACATAAAGCCTGCTGGGCTAAGCCAGCTTATTCCTATTCTGGTCAGTTCCTAAACCCAAAAGAAGGAACCATAAGGTGAACATGCAGGATGGGACAGCAGCACTGAGCTGTAGCAGCCCAAAGATTTTTCTGTTTGAACATATGATTGTACAAATGTTCCGTACTGGCAGGGTGAGTAAGCATGAGCTCTGACTTTGCCCCCACAAACCAGACATATCTGGTACATTACCAAATACGAGCATCTCCCGAACCCCAAAGGCACACAGGGTCGGCTTACCCCAGAGTAAGCCAGCCGTGATGCTGCACGTCAGGGCACGGTGGAGAAATTCTCGGACGTCGCTGGAGGGTGTCCAGAACCCGGGAGATTAGAGCAGGCGGGAGACTCCCCTTCTTAAGAGCGTAAAGCCTTTCAAAGGAAACCTGGAGGAAATGGATCTGGTGTTTACCTTCCCTGGGAGGGGCTAGATCAAAACTGTTTCCAGCTTCTGCACAGGAACACAGACCTCCTTAGGAGAGGGGAGTATTTTTACACAGCGCATTAGGGGAGACTGCCGCTTCATCGAACACTCTGAAAGCCAGTTTGGTTTATCCTAAAATGTAGAATCCAAACCAGGTATATGGTACATGTAAGTACCAGATTGCCACTGTGAATATAGCTACAGATAATAAACAAAAGGTATTTTTCTCATTTATGTAGCCCTGTTTTGGAATCACCAAGTGTAATTTCATTACATTACAGTCTTTTAGCAGAGGCTTTTATCCGGTGTGATTTCTAGCACAAGAGAACAGAAGTGTATCAGTCGAAGTTAAATGAGCAAAAGTGTGAAACCAGGCTAACAGCACTCCCAGATCCGTGAGCACAAGCACATCAAGCGCAAACACATTCAAGCATCAAACAAATTAACTCGCGCTAATCTGAATTAGCCTCATCTCGCCGCAGCAATCTCCACGCTCTCGCTGAGGCGAGACGAACGCAACCCTCTGACACACCCGCGCTCAGCCATGGCTATTTTTCACCCAAGTTCACAAGAAGTTTGCCCCACTTCCCTGATGGCTCAGTGGATAAGTGCTATAAATAGCAGCTGCATAAAAAGTCAGATGGTATCAAAGGGCGTGTGCGGCAGTTTGTTTAGATTCCAGACTGTGAGTGTGTGTTTGACGATGCGTCGAGCGACGTGGAGTGACGCCCCCCCCCCCCACACCCCGGCCCCCTGCAGGAACAGATGATGCGTAAGAAGCAAGCCATGCACCTGGACGCACGCTACGTCACCATGGTGGAGAACGCCTACTACTACTGTAACCCGCCGCCCGTGGAGAAGGCCGTGAGGAAGAGGAGGCCGCCACTGCAGGAGTACATCCGCAAGCTGCTCTACAAGGACCTGTCGAAGGTCACCACCGAGAAGGTACACAACAGCACGTCGGTCGCACCTCTTCACGCTCCCCTACTGAGCTGAACATGACCACGTTATTAAACGCGTCACTACCCCCCGTAAGGACTACGGTCACCCCTGGGAAAGTATAGTCACAGTAACCAAGTGTGACCTTGTTGTCATGCTTATGCTTCACTGTTGAGCCACATGACCATAGAGTAGTCTGACGAGCTCATGTTCCTCTACTGAACTAAACGCATCACCAGCCGAACAGGGACCGAGGTCACCGCTGAGAAAGCGCTCTCACCGCAACCAAGTGTGACAGCATTATCACGCTCACGCTCCTGTATTGAACCACATGACCACATATCACAGGTGGACCTATGCAAGCTCCTCAAGTGAAGTAAATATGATCACATTATCATGCATGCATTCCTTCGCTGAACCACACAACCGCGTTATCAAATGCAGCGCCAGCCCCACAAGGAACTATCCTGAGGTCACCACAGAGCGGGTAGTGATACAGTGACCAAATCCGACCACATAGTCACATTCTCACTTTTCTGTGAACCTCTGAGTCACCGAGGCCTGTCCGTTTTAATGGCAATGTGTCCTGTCAGTATAGACGTGAATATCAGTACTAACAGCAATATGTAACTGGCTGAGCTGAGACAGACAGTGGCACGGTGGCGGTCTGAACCCTGTCCCGGTTGAGCAGGTGCTGAGGCAGATGCGCAAGCTGCCCTGGCAGGACATGGAGGTGAAGAGCTACCTGATCTGCTGCATGGTCAACATCTGGAACGTCAAGTACAACAGCATCCACTGCGTGGCCAACCTGCTGGCGGGGCTGGTGGCCTACCAGGAGGACGTGGGCATCCACGTGGTGGACGGGGTGCTGGAGGACATCCGGCTGGGCATGGAGGTGAGGGGGCACCGGCGGCCCTGATCCTGGATCAGTGCCAACATTTGTCGCTAAATGGTCGGGATTTGAATTGCTTTTGGGGGAAGCTGGTCTTGGATCAGAGCCAGCGTTTTGAGCTAAATGGTTTAGATTGGGGGCGAGGGGCAGACTGGTTTTGATTCATCTCCAAGGGCTGTGGACAAGGAGGGGATGGCCTCTAGACAGAACAGAAGCATCATCTTATGGACTGTATCTGAGGACAGTGTTGAACCACACAGTAATGAGCTGTTGTTGTGCTCTCATGACCTTCTTTGTGTTTCCTGTGTCGTTTTTGTACAGTCTTTGATTCTTATGTCTGAAACCGTACATTTATAGTGCTTCCTTCCTGGCCAGGTCTCCCTTGAGAGAGATTATCTCATTTCAATGGGATTTACCTGGCCAAGTAAAGGATAAATAAAATAAGCCACTACAATGGCATATTAGACAATGAGCGCTCAGGTCCTCACAAAGGGTGCTTCGCCTGTCTGAGCCGTTAATGTAATTAGAGGTTACATCAGCAGCCGTGTCACCGTGGAAACGGTCATAGCTCCCTCTCTCTGACACGTACCCCCCCGATGCAGGTGAACCAGCCCAAGTTTAACCAGCGGCGCATCAGCAGTGCCAAGTTCCTGGGGGAGCTGTACAACTACCGCATGGTGGAGTCGGCCGTCATCTTCCGCACCCTCTTCTCCTTCATCTCGTTCGGGGTGAACCCGGATGGGACTCCCAGCGCGCTGGACCCCCCCGAGCACCTGTTCCGCATCCGCCTGGTCTGCACCCTGCTGGACACCTGCGGCCAGTACTTCGACCGTGGCTCCAGCAAGAGGAAGCTGGACTGCTTTCTCATCTACTTCCAGGTGGGCTCCTCTCTCAGAGCGATGCCAGGGGCAGGAGCGTCCTCTCTGACGTTCTCACGCTCCGAATCTACTGTGTCAAGTGAGCTGGGTTTTGAAAGTACTGGGGGCGCCATTGTTGATTTTGATTGGCTCTCATCCGTACATCTTCAAACCACAGCTTTAAACGCTGAAACGTGAGAACAAGTGTGACCTCTCTTGCAGGGCTATTCACCACTGTTCCTAAACTACTATCGTGTGTGATGTATTAATATTAATGAGGTGATCTGTATAAGGATGCTGATTGGCTGGTGGTAATGTGGCATGTCTCCAGCGGTATATCTGGTGGAAGAAGAGTCTGGAGGTGTGGACGAAGGAGCACCCGTTCCCCATCGATATCGACTACATGATCAGCGACACACTGGAGCTGCTGAGGCCCAAGATGAGGCTGAGCACCTCACTGGAGGAGGCCACCCGGCAGGTCTCCGAGCTGGAGAGGGAGTTCCTGCTCAAGCTGGGTAAGAGGAGAAAAACACCATCCGCACCATATACACACATATACACCTTACACTGTTCCTGCTCAAGCTGCGTAAGAAGAGACACAGACACACTCATACACGCTCATGTACATGCACACACGTACACTGTACACATCATGCACAGAGCT